>NW_009727755.1:0-229 GCF_000703405.1 Apaloderma vittatum
GGCCCACTAAGGCAACCTCCTTCTTCCACCTCGCACACTTCTCCCCAGCCACCGAAACAGCCCCTAGCAGCTGTGAAACTCTAAGTCCTGTACAAAGCCTCCATATGGGCTGAAACAGGCAGGACACAGAAGCAACCACCAACTGGAATGCAAAGAGTAAATTTATTCTCCTTACCTGAGAAACTGGCGAATCTTGGAGGCACACAGGCAGCGATCACACGCGCCGCAG
>NW_009727756.1:0-359 GCF_000703405.1 Apaloderma vittatum
TCTGTGGAGGTGCTGGAGGTGAGGATCAGAGCCGGGGGGGTGGGTTCATGGGAGAGAATTCAGAAAGAGGCGTGAAGAGAAAGGTCTATAAGAATGTGGTCACTGAAGAAAAAAATAACGTATTAGAGAGGGAACCGCACTGATGGGAGATTAGACCTTCAAATATGTAAATAGTATCACAAAATTGTCAGGGTTGGAAGGGACCGTAAAGATCATCCAGTTCCAACCCCCTGCCATGGGCAGGGACATCCCCCACTAGATCAGGCTGCCCAGAGCCCCATCCAGCCTGGCCTTAAAAACTCCCAGGGGTGGGGCTGCCACCCCCTCTCTGGGCAACCTGTGCCAGGGTCTCCCCACCC
>NW_009727756.1:419-42240 GCF_000703405.1 Apaloderma vittatum
TTGCCCCCCCCCGCCCCCAAAAAAAGCCCCTCCCCAGCTTTCTTGTAGCCCCCTTGAGATACTGGAAGCCACAATAAGGTCTCCTCGGAGCCATCTTTTCTGCAGACTGAACAACTCTCAGTCTGTCTGCACAGGAGAGGTGCTCCAGCCCTCTGATCATCCTCATGGCCCTTCTCTGGACATGCTCCAGCACATCCAGATCTCCCCTGTGCTGTGGGCTCTGGAACTGGACGCAGCACTCCAGGTGGGGCCTCACAAGAGGAGTAGAGGGGGAGAATCACCTCCCTTGACCTGCTGGCCATGCACCTCTTGATGCAGCCCAGGATATGATTGGCTTTCTGGGCTGCAGGTGTGCACTGACTGCTCATGTGTTGTGGGTTAGTACTGTGTATATACATATATCAGCAAAATTTATTCTTTCTTAGTCCTGTAGCAATGAGAAGGACAAGGTCCTATTTCTTGGATATAAGGTTAATGAATTACACAACAGGAGTGGGTAATTAATCCCCTTAAATCATTGTGTATTAGCTGAAGTTTCATTTCTGCCTTTGTCTTCTCTGAGATCTTAACCCTGGTAACTCTTAGGACGTGGGAGTGAGGATGAGAAGCTCTAGGTGACATGTGCTTTTCAGCTCAAATTTTTCTGGTTTTTGTTCTTACTCGTTTTCTTCCAGATAATAGGGCAAAAAAAAGAAGAAAAAAAAAGAAAAAGTTTCTGGGTTTTTTTTTAAGCTGTTCCTAGTTATTTTAAGCAATACAGCAACTGGGAGAAATGTGGTGGGTTTTCCTACTGAATAATACTACCAGGTACTAGAGGAAAGGAAATATGAGCAGAATTCGTTCTTGCTGTTGTGTACAATGTACTTCCTACACGTATGTTTCAGTTCTCTAACTGAATACAGATTGAGATGTAACCGTTCAAGGAAGATCCTTAAAAATCTGTCAGATGCTAGAAAGCTGCTGTTTCAAAATAGTATCTAAAAAGATATATTTGTTTGGCCTCCTAACTATCCTTTAAACCTGAGAAAGTCAGTATCTCTTGTATTACAGGGTGTGTATCAGAACACGACTTTGGTGTGCTGGGTCAAATGACAAGAGGTGTAGTGTGCTGCGGGGCCAAGAAATGTGCTGCGGCAGGAGCCCTGTCCTTAGCCTGGCAAGCAGCTTGCTGTAGACTTTTGTTCTGTTTACATTTCTGCAGGACTGAAGTTGTATAATCCTGTTTCAGCTGCGGCCATGATGGGTCAGGCTGAGCTGAGGAATTCTTGAAATACAAGTTTGTATATTTTTAGTATTGTGCTAAGACTAGGTTGTGGAGCAAGTTTCCATCAAAGACCAGCTGAGTGAAAGCTGAAGCAGTGTGAATAGCTAAAGTCATCTTCATTGCACCCAAACTTTCTGTATCATATTTTTACTTAAGACAGAGTTTAATTTGCTTAATACCCTGTATTATTTATGACTTCAAGTTGGCCCTTGTTCTCTGTGTAAAACACAGGTTATGCACTTAATGCCTTGTTTTCCTTGGTGCTCTTGGAGCGGCATGCTTCTGTGTAAGCTTGCCAAAAGTGAATCTCTTGTTCAGCTGTCTTTCAGATTCATGCACTTCTAGTTTCATTTGTGTTAAGCAGTTAACTGAGAAAATAATTATATTGAAAAAGTATTTAGTCTAAATGATGATGTGTTTGTTTTTCAGGGACACCTGGTATTAAAATTATCATGCCTGCACTGTCTCCTACAATGGAAGAAGGAAACATTGTGAAATGGTTAAAAAAGGAAGGTAAGGTAACATTTTCTGTGGGGACATTTGTTGTAGTTCTTCAGCTGTATAAATCTGTTCTGTACCGATAGGATCATTCGTTCTGGTTGTACCTCAGTGTTTGGAAGCTAAGTGTTTGGTATGTAGATGCTGTCTTCTCCAGCGATACATACTTTTTGAAATTGTTGGGTTTTGAAACATTTTCCTTTAATTGTCTTCCAAAAGGTTACATTTATCATAATTTTGAAAAAATTCCATTAGACTTTTCCAGGATATGAGTGTGTCTGTGTTGTTTTAATTCCAGGTATTGTCGTGCTGATCAATAACTTTGGATGTCTGAGACCCTTTGAGGAGAGTTTCTGTTCAGCATTCTGCTATGTTAACAAATAACATGAAAGACATGGGATTTTAATAGTGGCTATTTAGGGCTTGTGCTTTTTTAATATTTAAATTATAGTCTACAATTGAAGTTAATAGAAAAATTAAACTACATTCATAACCTAAATTCCAAATCTATCAAAACCTAAACTAACCCAAACCAAAAAACAAACTACTACTCAAAAAACCCACTGTAACAACCTTGGTTATCTTGGGTTCCCTGTGGTCCGTGTTGGAGATTAAAATAGTTTGCTTGTAGAATATTAGAATTAATTGTGGGATTGCTTAGAATTATGATGAACTACAGTTTGTTTTGCCTTACGAGTTACATTACTTAGCATGAGGAGCCAGATTTACTGAGGCCTTAGGCCCAGAGTGCAGACTTTCTTCCCAAGTGCTGAGTAGCTGAGGCTGAAGAAACACCTGGAAACCAGTGCTCATCGAGAAAGATAAGATCAGCAGAAACTGCACCCTTGAGATGAAGGAAAGAACACACACCTGCAGAGAGAGGAGAGGTCCAGTGAGGAAGGAGAAGATTCCAGGCCCAAATATTGCTATTGGACCCAACTGTCGTGTAAGGAGAGGTGAACTTGAGTTGTCAGGGTATAATTGCCCAAGGAGTTCTTTATTCAGGGTCCCACTCCGAGGGTCTCGGCTCGAGCTGAAATAACCTGACCCTGGGGCAGAACCCAGAGTCTGAACTCTTCTTTACAGTTGGGAGTTAAGACTGGATCCAGCTGCACAGTGATGCCTCTCTGTGAGGAAGCTTAGAAAGCAAGAGAGTCCAGTCTGAACCTCTCGAGTCAGCAGGAGGATCTTTCCAGATCCTTTTCTAACACTGACAACTGAGAAGTAATGTCTTTCTGTTAAAATGTGTTGGGTGAGCTAGATAAATAGCTATGTTTCGTTTTCATGTAGGTTGTATATAAATGAAAAATGATCTGCAGAAGAACTGGCAGTCCCTGTGCTTACAGGAGACTTTTCTCACCTCACCTTTCTCACCCTTTCCCCTCTCCAGTTTAGCAGTAAAGCTGGATTTGAACTGTAGTTCTGAGTTCCAGGTAGCAGTTGTCCATTGTTATAGGATGCATTGCAGAGTTTCTGATGACTGTAGGAAAGTGTCTTGTCCTTGGACAGTTTAAGATTTGGTAAAGAAATAAACACGTTTGGAGAAAAGAAAATCTCTTTAACACGTATTATCTTTGACAGGCACAATGTGGTGAACTGAACGTGTGTTTTGACTGTGTTGTCTAGATAAGCCGTTTCCTTTGGCTTACCTTCGAAGGGTTGGTACCACCTTCATCATTGTGTTACTGTAATACTTTGCTTTTATACATTTCAAATAGGTTTTGAGAGGTGGCCAGAGGGCAGCTTGTCGCTCCAGTAGTGGACCTTTCATTTGTAGAACTTCTATTAAGAGTTTCTGCAGAGTTTACTGGGAACACAATGGCAGAGTATGTCTGTAAAAAGTAATTGCACCAATGTTCTTGAAATTTGAAGCTTTGGTTAATCAACTCTCAAGTCTGAGATTATGCAGAGAGAACGGAATGATCCAGTGTCCTTTTTCTCTTTATTAGCTGTCAATAACTGTAAAGCATTTCAAATCAACAGTAGTCTGGTTTACAGTAAATACAACATTCAAAATTGCAAGAGAAAGCCAAGAAGAGAGCATTATAGAAGTTGAAGTAGGTTCCAGTTTGCTCCCCAGCATGAATGAGTCAGTTTTTCTCATAAAAAGGTTGTGGGACACAACAGCTATACAGTGCTTTTTCTCGGTCTTTCTGCTGCTCTTACAGCCCAACACAGAAGGGAAAAGAAAGCTCCACCCCTATTTTAATTTAAAATAACATCTGAATTGATGGTGGTACAGAGAAAAGTATTTTAGGGTTTTCATTGCTCTATTTTCTATATAAACAAGGCCAAAACTGAATGTAGGATATTGTCTTATTTGGCACATCTGTGACCATGATGAGTTCCTACAGGTATGTTTTTTCCTCTGAGCATCTGGAAAATAAACATAACGTTAGGGCTGCGCTGGCCACTCAACACTGACAGATACTCTCTGACCGCTCTCGCTCCCCGAGTGGCAAGAGAAAGGGAATGAGGCAGAGAGACTTAATGGATTGGGGGAAAAACCCCCAAACCTAAGGCGACTTTATTAAAAAAAAAATAAAAATAACGCATTAGATACAAAAGTGATATTGACATGTTTTTCCCACGGCATGACCAGCAGGGGTCAGTAGAATACTATTTTAATTATTTTTCTGCTCTTCGTGTAAGTCGCACGTTTTCGTTTTAAGGTTTCCCAGGATGGATAGATGACTTTGTACCGCAGGAAGAAAAATGCAGAATTTAATTGACAGCTTTACCATTTCCCTCTTATTGTTAATGCAGTTTCATATTGATTCCTGTGGGTAATAAAGTTGTTCTCATAAAAAGAAAACTGCGTTTCTGAAAGCTTACATTTATTATGTATGAATTTAATGTTTATGAAAACTGATAGACTGACAGCCTGGGAGGCTGAAATCCTCTGGGTTTGGGGCAGGCAGGAGAGGAGGCAAGAGTGCTGGGCAGTTTGCTCGTGCAGTGTAACCGCTGCCTCCGGAGGCATCGCCCACAGGGACTGAGACCACACCTCGAGTACTGTGTCCAGTTTTGGTCACCACAGTACAAGAAGGACATCGAGGTGCTGGAGCGGGTGCAGAGAAGGGCAACAAGGCTTGTGAGAGGTCTGGAAAACAGGCCCTGTGAAGAGCGGCTGAGGGAACTGGGTTTGTTTAGTCTGGAGAACAGGAGGCTGAGAGGAGACCTTATTGCCCTCTGCAACTACCTAAAAGGAGGCTGTAGTGAGGCTGGTGCTGGTCTCTTCTCTCTAATTACTGATGACAGGACAAGGGGAAATGGCCTCAAGTTGCGTCAGGGTAAGTTTAGATTGGATATTCGGAGGAAGTTCTTTCCTGAACGAGTGGTGAGGCACTGGAACAGGCTGCCCAGGGAGGTGGTGGAGTCACCAACCCTGGAGGTGTTTAAAAAAAAAGGAGATCTAGCACTTGAGGCTGTGGTGTAGTGGTTAGGTGTGCTGGGATGGAGGTTGGACTAGATGATCTTCAGAGGTCCCTTCCAACCCCAAACATTCTGTGATTCTGTGACTGCGGTGGTTGTGCTCGGTCACCTTTGGTGTGACTCGCAGAGAGCACGTTGAGGGCTGGAGCGATCCCATCTCCTGACCCGGGGCTGGGCCTGCCAGTAATTGCACAGGGCGTGCAGGCTGCCCAGTGCTGACGGGATGGGATCTCCTGGAGGGAAACTGGCTTCAGCAGAGATCCTCATGGTTCAGCCTGGCTTGAAGAAGTTCATGATTTTTAAAAAACCAAATGACCGAACCCCACCCAGAATTTGGCAAAGATTCAGTTGTGAGTACCCTGCCTGCTGGGAAAGCTGACCTGGAACTGACATCCAAGTGGACACTGGGAGGAGCTGTCACAAATTTTGCCATCTCTCATGAGAAGAACTACGATCCTTTCCATTGTGCTTGGGTACCGAAATAGATGTGTGGTTTTGAACGCTGCTATGAATTATTCTTAGAATTCCAACCTTGGCTACAGCAGTGAAAGGAAAACAAAAAGAAATAGTGGAGAAGTGGTTTGCCCGGTTTTCTGAGGACTTTTGCCCTTACCTTCACCGTGCAAGGGAATCCGTGGCTTTCTAGGAGCAGCCTCAGGTACCCCAGTGAAGAGCTACGTCACGTGTGACAAACGTGGGGATGAAGAAACTCACTTTGGCTGGCTCGCTCTGCTGGAGTTACTGCTGCGAGCTGTTTAACGCCGAGATTTCTTTGTAGTGGTGCAGAACACTGACAGTGCGACTGCAGGCTGAGATGAGAATAAGATGTAGGGTTAAGCTCCTTTCTGCCTGGCTCTGTAGGTTGCAGAACTTGCCTAACATTTATAAAATACTTACCTAATGATCTGGTATATGGGCTACTTGAATTAATGATCCAGTGAATTTAAATACTGGTACTGAGCCTGGAAATTTGCATTCCAATGTATATGCTCTAGTTATTGCAAAGTGCAAGGTGGCATTCAGATTATTAAATTAAAAACATCAGGTGCTACTTTGTGTACTCCCCTGCCAAGTTCTGTAATTGGAACACCTATGACGTATAAAACTATGTAAGCGATGGAGTTCTGAGTGTTTCCGTTGTTTACTACTGCAGGTCGTACACCACTTCATTTTCCCTTTCTCATTCAGGTAGCCCTGAAATGGGAAATAATTATAATAATGTAAAAAACTTACCATAAAAATCAAATACGTACGGGTGATAACCTGCACCAAGCTTATTCTGTTGCTGAAGTACAACAGAGAGTGATAGCAGGAATTAAATTAAATGCTTGGACAGGTAATACTGTTGCAGCATTTCTGGTCCTGGGGAAATACTAAATTTTGCTTCATATAAAAATTGTAGTCGTGTGTTAGGCTCGTGTGTAATGTCCTTGGTTTTCAGTGCTCTGTAACAAGAAGGGTATCCTATTTTGTTGGAGGCTGAAAGACTCAGGTACCTCAAAAGTTTTTCGATGTAATTTCAGTTTTAATGTTGGCTGTCTAGTCCGTGCTGATCTGTGGAAAGGATCCAGACCCGTAATATCTTTATCTTGTGGTAGGAGATACAGACATTCTTCAAAAGCAGAGGAGGAGCGTGCTGCAAGATTAATCATAGATTTGTGTAATATAGCAAAAACAGTTTCTAACACTTGAGCATATTTTTAATTTCACAAGTAAATATGTTTCTGAAAAATCTTTTTTAACTACATAGGAGATCGTGGAAACAAGCTTGCAGACACGCGTACCAAAGAGATTGAAGTTCCTGATGTTTTTATTTTAATATCTTTAATAGTGTAGATACAAGCTAGAGAACTGTGATACTTAAAGATGATGTGGCCTATGACTTTTACTGTAAAAAAAATTACAGTTTTGAATAGCTTGCTTTGACTTACTGCTGTCAGTGGAAGGCTCAGGATTTTATTCATGGCAGTGTTAGTGAGTGATGGTGTTCTGGAAAGAAATTTCATTATGTGTGCGCTTCCTCTTGGAAAATCTACTGTAAACATCAGTCTTTGGAATATATTAGTGTCGTTATGTGGCAGCTTGTGTCTCCAAATCTTACT
Source organism: Apaloderma vittatum (assembly GCF_000703405.1). Taxonomy (NCBI): domain Eukaryota; kingdom Metazoa; phylum Chordata; class Aves; order Trogoniformes; family Trogonidae; genus Apaloderma; species Apaloderma vittatum. The sequence goes on from NW_009727756.1 coordinate 7,719, forward strand.
GTTTTTATCTGGAAGTCAAAATGTGATAAATAATATATTCTATAGCTAGCTGATCCCTCATCATTAAACACCATAAAATGACCCTATTGTATCGATACATATCAGTCTTTAGGCTAAGCATTCTAAAGTTCTGTTACGTTTTGCAGGTGAAACGGTGAATGCTGGAGATGCATTGTGTGAAATTGAGACCGACAAAGCGGTGATTACCATGGAGTCAAGTGACGATGGCGTGTTGGCCAAGATACTGGTAGGGATCCTGCCTTTCTGAAGAGAATGATACGACTTCTCTTCAGACTGATGTCTAGTATATTGCCTCAAAAGCTAGTTTAGACAGCTAAATTTCGTTCTGCTTAGCTTTCAGAGTAATGCACTTGCATTTCTAGTGAGAAATAATTTCTCTGTTTCATACACATCCTGGACTCGTGGAATGTGGTACATGATTCTGTATGTTTGATGGCTTTTCAGTTAATGTGGTTGAATTATGTTGGTTTATGTGTTTTGCACCTAACGAATGATGTCCCTGAAATATTGCAGTTTATGGTATCTCTTACTCTGAGTTAGAGAAAAATGAGTTACAGTCAGTTGGCATTTGGTGTTTTGGATGCCACTTCACTTGGGCTGCATGATCTCGGTGCTGGATTTTTTTGTGCTGGCTGTTGCAGATGGAACTTTATACAAGATAGGCTGGCCCAGAGGACAATATTTAGAATTACTTGCTGTATTCTTTAAATTAAATTGATTAGGCTTTATATAAAGAATGAGAATTGGGATGAATGAGTTCTCTGAAGATCATTTTCGAGTATTTGTGTGTATGTGCATGTTGAGCAGAGATAACGCTCAGTTCGGGCTCCTTGTTTGTATTTGGCTTCTGTGCCAAGATGGAAGTGATAACAACTGGACTACAGAGATCAGGATGAAGGACTCGGTTCTTAACCCTACATTGCTGTAGGTCTACTTGCAAGTCCTGTGCTATTCTTTACATTCTGTATTCCAAAAAGACAACTCAGTCAAATTTTCACATCTTCCGTTTCTAGTCATATCAGTCTAGACAGCGCAATGTGTAATTAATGTTCTCATTGCCTCAAATTTAGGTGGAAGAAGGAAGCAAAAATGTACGCTTGGGCGCATTAATTGGTCTGCTGGTGGAGGAGGGACAGGACTGGAAGCAAGTTGAAATACCGGCTGATGGCAGTGATCCATCTTCTGCAGCTCCACCAGCACCTGCACCTACCTCGGCTCCTGAAGGTCTTTCAGTTTCAACCCCTCCTCAAGTGCAACATCAACCTGGAAAACTGCAGTAGGTTTCTGTTCGCTGTGAAATGGAACTCTTATTTAGTTAGATCAGTGGAGCTGAAGCAGGAAGAATCTGTTGTTCCTTTCTACCTATTATTAAGATCTCAGTTTAAGAGAGCATTTCAAAATGTGTAGGGTAATAAAGCTTTCTAATCCTTTGTAAGTCAAATAAGTCAATTCAAACAAGTAGTTTTGGTAGAACAGCTTCTGTGTGTCTACTTTTATTCTGGCGCACAGGTGCTTTATAAGGATTCTAAGCTTAGATTAGGAAGAAACTGTATTTGTGTATGATGGACAATAATGCTTATGCATCAGATGCTCAGTTTACTGGTGACTTGTTTGCCGTTTCTTTTTTAGGAGAAAAAGCATGCAAATGGCACGCTATAAAACCCTTTCACCTGTGGGTTTATGTGCTCTGTGTTAGTTTTGTGTTAGTCTAAACATTGCAAATGTCTTGGAGGGGTTGTAAATTAATCCCAGAGTGTTAGTCAGGTGAAAGTAATCTATAAATCAGTGGGTTCTGTCACAGGATGGACCTTCTTCAGAGGTATCAGTCCTTATTTGGAGTGAATTGTGATAACACAAAAGCTGTAAAATTACAGTCTCTTAAAGAATAGGAAACTAATTTGCTTAACATGTGCTATGCAGACAGGTTGGTTGGGGTTATTTTGAGATTTTTTTAGTTTTCTGGGGGTTTTTTGGTTGTGGGCTGGGGGCTTTTGGTTTTTTTTTCTTTGTCTTTTTTTTTCTCCAGAACTTTATTACCTTTTCTATCTAGTTCGCTATGTTTACTTTTACTGTCATCATTTATACTCTTTTCACACATGTGGAAGACAACTTACCGAGCTCATTGCCCAAACGTCACCTGCAGTAGGAGGATGATCCAAGGAAAGGATCCTTGAAAGGATTAAGTCTGGTGTTTTGTTGTCAAAGAACATCACAAGTTCATCCATTTCACTGCAGTTTGTAAAGATCTATCAGTATCTTTGGAATCAAGTGGTCATTTATGGCATTTTGTTTTGGTGAGGGTTTATGGACAGTTCTGAAAACTCAATGAGGTGCAAATATTGTCTCCTTGAGAAATAACAAATTGGAGATTTTGTGGAAAGACTTGAAACCAAGTATTCTTTTATGAAAATGTTACTTCTTTTGTATCTAAGAATGCTGAAATCTCTTCTCTACGTCTTGGGGTTTTTTTCCCTCATTTCAGAAAGCAAGTCATCCTGAGGTGCACTGGATGTTCTGTAGCTACTGTGCTTTATAGCTGATTGCTGCTTAAGTTACTATTGACCATACCCCAAGAGGGCAGGTATAAGTTTCTTAGTATTATAGTGTATCTTAGGTGTATGCTGATTAAAATGCTTGTGTCTGGGAGGGCTTAATTTGTTTTCTAAAGCAGTTAACTGAGTAATGCGACTACGTCTGGACGGCTTCTGCTTTCTGAAGAAGTAGCCACTTCATTAAATCAATCTTATAAAACTGGAGCTAGGGCAAAGGGAATGTTATAATTGTATTGTGTAATTTCTCTTGATAGACATTAATTGAAATAAACTACTTAAAAAATAAGATTAACTTATTTTTGTCCTCATTTCTTTAGGGTTCGATTAAGTCCTGCCGCTCGCAATATTCTGGAGACGCACGGCCTAGACCCAAGCAATATTACGCCTTCTGGGCCTCGAGGAATCTTCACTAAAGAGTATGTAGATATTTCAGTAAAGCTACAACCTTATATTTGCTTATTTCTTCCTTTGCACCTAAAGCAATCTCCGTGAACTCAAAAGTCCGTTTATTTTATATAAAGCTGAGATTTTGTTCCTTTTTTTTCTGTCGGGGAATGGTTTACTTAGATTTGAAAAACTTGTTGCAAAGATATGAAAAATAGATTAAGAAATACTGTAAGAAGCCCTTAATAAAAAAAAAAAAGAAACCTCTATGACTTTTTGGATTTGTGTCCCATCTGAGCTGCTGTTGCATTTCCTGCAGCTCAGCCTGATGGTGGCTCTCAGCTCCCAGGCACCACTGCTGGCCGCCTTTGTGCATTTAAAGAATTTTGCTACTCAGAGATGTATGCAGAGCCAAAATAAAACAGTAGCGGCCTGTTTTCTTCAGCTCCTTTTCTTTGGGGAGTTCAGAGCTTTTGCCTCTTTCACTGAAGTTCAGTTTTGAAATCTGTCAGGATTTCATTTGTTCCCTTTTTTTATTGAGCTGGAGAGAGCAATCAAGTGTAATGGTAAGAAATCCAGCGTTCTGTTCTTCTCTGATCTTCATTCTTTCCCACGTGTTTGATTTCATGAATATTTTGTTTACAAACCTGTGGTCTATTATGACCAGGCTTCTAGTAGTTTACTTTTTGAGTTTTCTGGTGTAACGATTAGCGCTCTAGTCTTGGCATGAGTAACTTTAACACAGCTATAGTATCCAATGGAACAGCAAGTTATCAGAGATAATTTTTTCTTAATTATGTAAGTGTGATGGTAATTTAACTAGGCTACGGCAGGTGGGAACCCTCTGGGACTTTGCCCTCCCTAATTAACATTCCCAAGTTGTCAAGGAGATGTAGCAAAGAGAGAATTATCTAACAATCTTTTTTTTTTCCCCAAAAACTGCTTTCTTCCACATAAAAGATTCAACTTTGAAATGTCATTGTAAGATACAGACTGTCTAGGGTGTTTTACCCATTTGTCTGAAATTGTGTTGATCTTTCAGAATGACACGCTCTGCTATTATGTTCAGTTTGAAATGAAATGTTTGCAGATTTTGCTGATACAGGTATTTGAGGAAATATTTCTTTTGCTATCTTGAGATAAGTGTTAAAACATGTGCCAGGCTTTGTCTTCTTCAAATAGATGAGTGACTGATTCTTTGAGGGAGTGCTGTGAGATCACTTTTCGCTTTTAAATTCTGAGTTTCTGTATTGAACAGGACTCACGCTACCAGATGACAAGAAACAAGGAAAGGTAGTGAGCCATGTAAACAATCAAGATTCTTTCCCCCAAAATTTCTGTCTTCAGATTCAATTCACTGTAAAATTTTAACAGCAATAGGCGCTTTCATTTTCTCTGTCATAATATACTCCCTTAGTAGCCTGATACTTCATTTTAATTACGTATCTGTGCAAGGCTGAATTGCTATTGGATTCTTCCTGTTTGTTTTATGGAGTGGCAGTGTTGGGGTTTGTATTTTTAAGCAATATTCTCTGCTTTCTTGAGAAATATAGTAGAAAATTAACGTGCCAGTACAAAGTAACTCACAACTTCTATCAAAGCTTGCATCGCGCTCCTAGTCATGAGCTTGAGTGCTGTGCTTAGGAAAGCTCTCTTAAAGTTGGTGACTGTTCCAGTGCCCTTTCTCATCCTATTTACTAGTGATCTAGAGATTTATCATGATCTTCCCAGGCACCGAGGTGAGGCTGATCGTGGAACACATCCTCCTAGAGTCTCTTCTAAGGCATGTGGAGGACAGGGAGGTGATATTTTGGCAATACATTTTTCAGTTAAGGCACTACAAGCCACCCAAATTATTAAAGAATTTTGATGTGGCTAGGACAGGTAGGACCATCTGGGGTTTTTGTCACTTGCTTAATATGTGGAAGTGATTTCAGAGCATTTCCTTAGCTTTACAATGTACATAAGAACCTATAAAAGCTTTATTTTATGTATTATGGAATATAATGAGCAGATGGTCTGACTTAATGACTGCCGAGTTAAAGCCCCTAAGTAATTTTTCTTACCTTCTAATATGTTGACGAGGAAGGTTGTGTTATGTTATGCAGTTACTTTTTTGCATGTGTATGTCTCAGATTGTTATACTTGGAAATGGTTTTTAATGAATTTTAAATTTTTCCCTGATACAGCAGTTATGTTAAGTACTAATCCCTTATTTTTAAAGCAATTTTGGCTAACATATTAATTTGAGAAAACAAGCAACAACTTTAATAATGACAAATTTACACCCTGAGCTCAGTCTTTTTCTTATTTTAGTATCATTTGCTGAAGCATGCACTGAAGCTAAAAATAAATTGAAGCAAGTCAGCAATCAGTGGCAGCCGTTAAATAGCACATACAGAGCTGTTTGGTTTTCCGTTCTTGGTTCGGGAGTGCTACTTTGTTAGGAAGAGCTGAGGACACATAATGTTGTGCTGAGATTTTTGTGCTTTCTACAGAAATTTAATAACACAAACTATTGACTAACACTCAAGCAGTAATCCAATGAAATTAGGTAACTTTGCTATTTAGTGCTTACGACTTATGTTTCAAAGGCCTGGTATGGCTGCGAGTCCTCTGATTTCTGCATTTGTTTGCGATTTCCTCTGCCAGTTTGTGTACTAAAACCTTGGGTACATAAGCCTGCTGTGGTGATGTCTTCAGGAGGTGACAGAGATTTATCTAGGGGGTGTGATACAGACTCCTGTTATCAGATCTTCTCTCTTTGTGCTCCAGATCTCTGTCTGATACAGCTCTTTGAGCAATTTTACCACAGCTTTATTTCCCCTGCAGTTGGCAGCGGTGGCACAGACACGCCCTTTTCGGTTTAGCCTTGTAGGTGCTAATGTTTAGCGTGTTGCTTGATGAATGCACCCAGGCTGGGGGAACGGAGTTGACCTGTGCCTGTCACAGTGTACCCACAGGAGGACAGGTTAGTGGCGATAGCAGGCAGGGTTCAGCCCCACGTGGGACTGCGAGGTGTTCCTCCAGTTGTGGTTTTGGTTCTTGAGTGTGGTGTTCTCTTTCAAGTTGCCCGTTAAGACTCGGATACTATCTGCACTTGTCTGTGTCGGAAGGATACAGAGAAATGGATGATAAATGTACGACTCAGTTTTCTGTAAGCACTAATTAATTATTTTGAATTCATGATTACCAATATAGAGCAGATGAGACTTAATAACGCGAGTAAGTGTACTCTGATCTCATTTACAAGAATTGTTAGTGCACTTCACAAATTACCTTGTACACTCACAATTATTGATGATGAATGTTATGCCTCTCTAACACAAATGTTTTCTGTTACTGTATATTCAAGCCCTTTTATTCACAGAATTTAATGAGAATTTACTAAAAAGATAGCACAAAAGAGCCACAAGGTTCATATCAGTTAGTAACAATTTCCTTGACGTTTGGTTTGGCAACAGAAATTTCAATGCTCAGAAGTGCCTAAATAATTAATTAAAATAAAAAACTGTGGAATAGCAATACTTTGGGAATTTTTGACATAGCTTCTTTGTTTGCCAATATTTCACTGTGCTTAATCACCAGGGATGCTCTTAAACTTCTGCAAGAGAAGCAGAAGGGCAAACCCAGCGAACTGAAACCTGTGGTTTCTCCAGCTCCTCCCCAGCCCGCTGCAGTGCCTTCTGCTTCGCAACCTGTGACTTCTGCTTATCCACGGCCGGCAGTTCCACCAGTTTCCATACCAGGACAACCCGCTGCACTGGTAACACTCCTGTTAAGTCCGCAACGTTGCCACAGCTAAATAATGCTGTGGCTGCTTAAGTAGCCAAGTGAGATTTGTAGAAGGAAACTGAGGCCACCCAGATGGCAAGCCCGGTCTTCAGTTTGTTTGCCAAGTTGTGACTTTTACTTGCAAATTTTAAGAATGCTTGAGCGATTCTACAGCAGGGTAGTTCCGACTGCAGAGCTCTCCAAGTTCTGGCCTGCACACTAGTACTTTGGGTAACTTGCAGCCTGAAATCATGAGGAAGTGTACGTTGCAGACCTTGGCAAGGGGAACATCAGAGAGGTAGTGGTTTTCCTTCAGTCCCCAAACAAAAGATGCCACTAGTTTGGAAATCACCAATACACCCTTTCCCTCAGCCCCTGCAGGGTCGGCTTGTCAGCAGGTATTTACAGATTTGGAGGAACTTGAATTCTGGCTGATTTTTACTGTTCTTCATTTGCTTTCTTTTCTGCAGTATAAGTATATGTAAACATCCATTGTCAAGAAGCAAGGAAAGAAAGGGCTTAGTTGTTGCTTTGAAGAGTAATTTTGCAAACTGTAGCACCTAAATCAAGTTTCCACGTTAATCTGAAACGTTAGAAGCGTGAAAAATTATTTTTTAAGGAATCAGTGGCCATGTTGAAATGCATATTAGTAGGAATTGAAAAGCTTTTGCGAAAAATGGCGGGGAAAAGCCTTTCTGTCTCAAATGAAATTTGAAGTATCTTTGTAGGCCGACCTTTACATTGTAGCTGCAATTCATAATATTCAGAAAATGCTGTGGTTTTTTCTCTGTCCAAAGAACCAAATAAAGCACAGAAAGCTCAAACTTAGATATTTTTCCATTGCAGAAGGAAGTGTTTCTGTGATTGCAATTTATTGTGTTGAGAACTACTCAGTGTGCAGTATATGTGGTATAGGTGAGGTACACCAAAGAACCTATTACAGAATTGCGTATTTTCTTGGCTTTCTATAGTCACCGGTGTTTCACGAGAATCCTTGAAAGCCGACTTGCTTCTCTGAAGAAGTTGGGAAAGCTACATCATTGAAATACTGCATGTACATAGAAATAGAGAGAAGAGTGGGAAACCCCCCAAACAATGTGCAATAAAACCCTTCTTAAGGAACCACTCAGGGAACTGAAAAAGCAGTAGCTTAGTTGAGAAAATATTCTGTTATAATTTAAATGAAACAAAGCACGTTCTGATTAATACGACAGGTCTGGTGGATGGAACCCTGGCTAAGAATCAGTGCCTGAATATTTGGAAATATTTTTTAAGCAGTCTGCTAGAATAGTAGGATTCATTCTATAATGCAGAGTGTAGCTATCTTGATAAAATGTGTTGTGTTGATCTGGGTGAAGTAGGCTAGAAAACTCAATGGTCCTAATCCTGTTAGTGTCCTTAGTTGGAATGTGTTGCTTTCTGATATCTAAGGGGTGTTTGAAGTGAGCTGGAATCACTAATGGTAACGCGTCAGTGCTGGAGTTCTTTTTTTTTTTCAGCAAAGAGCAAGCATGTCTGCTCTCTCAATATTTAATATGCAGCGTGTGATTTCTTCCAGGGCACGTTCACAGAAATCCCAGCTAGCAACATCCGAAGAGTTATTGCTAAGAGATTAACGGAGTCTAAAGCTACTATACCTCATGCGTATGCTGCTGCGGACTGTGACATTGATGCTGTTTTGAAATTAAGGAAAGAGTTGGCCAAAGGTTAGTGATTGAACAAAGGTTACTGATTGACGGTGCTATGGTACTAATGCATAGTTTGCCTGGCTTACATAACAGTGCCCAGGAGGTGTAGGGTTTTTGTGTAGACAGAACATTATGCATTAAAGTACCCTTTTCTGGTGTTCTGTGTGTTGGACTCAAGCCGTAATGTCCTGTGATTATTGAGTTGGACAGCTGACCAAAGTACGGGAAGACAGACGTGTTACTCTACCAACTAACACAACACCGTATAGGTGGCTGCAACACAGCGTTATGCAGTGTCTTGTGGGGTTTTGTTTCCTTCCCTCCAGATGCAGCAATATTTAGCTTCTTGATGGTTAAAATCTCAAATCATTCATGTGAAGGATAATAGGGGAAACTTAAATTAAAATGCACGCATGCTCTGTCTTTCTAGGTTCAATGTTAAAATGTAGTTTTGCGAGCCTCTGTTGAATTTGCTCTAAATGGAAAGCTAATGTCGCCTCTCAAATTCTGAGTAGGAATGGCTTTAGCCGTGGCCAGGGAAGAAGGTGTGTTTTTAGCGCACACCAGCCAAGGCATGTGTCAAGGATTAGCCAGCCGTTAACCAAATGACAGATGCTCTGGAATAACTCCTCTTCCCTCCCAAAGGGGAAGAGAAAGGAAATAAAGCAGAGAGACTTGGGGATTGGAAAAGAAAACTAAAATAGCTTTAATAAGATTAGTACTAGTAAGAAAGCAATGAAAGTCATGGAAGTAATGAGCAGGTGGCACCAGGGAAGTGCCCGGCTCAGTGGCTGTGGGGAATTGGATGCAGGAGCTGAATTTTGGAAAACATGGGTCGTGATTGAGGGTAGGAGAATGGACGGAGTCCTCCTGGGGCACCGGCTGTTGAAGAGGAGGGCTTAACCCCGCCATCCGTCCTGTTCACGGTGTATGTGAACAGAACGTTTGGTCAGGTTCTGCTCTTCGGTCATGCCCTGGAGGGGCAACTTTTGACTTTATGGCACCCCCAGCGTGGGGGGCTGGATTTCGCAGTGACCTTCTTTACTGCAGGAACAAGTATACCCAAGAGCCTTTCTGCATCCCATGCTGGGTCAGAGCTGTAAACGTAGAGCATTATTATTTCTAAAAGCGTCACTGTTTGCAAAAATTTGCTTCCAGCTTCAAAGTGCTGTCACTTAGAAGAGACTGAGCTAAAGAGTAAAATCACTGAACAGAACTGATTCTGGGCTAGCTCAAACCAGGACCGTGACTTAGAAAAAGTTCTTGAAGTTTAAGGTCATAATCAAAGCTTTGATTGATTTTTTTTAAAACTGTTTTTGTTTTTGCTAAAGTCAGCTGAGCAAACTGTGCAATAGGATCTTTTAGTATTTTCAAAATTAATGATGCAAACTAGAACCTTCTTTCACAAATGTCAGGTCAACAAAGTGTGTGGGGTGCGCATTTAAAAGAAACAGGAAGGTTTTTCACAGAGCACTCTTCAGGCAGGTACTTTGTTTTAATGCAAAGTATCACAAAAGTTTTGCACTCCTGTATTTTTACTGTGTTCCTGCCCCCCTAGTTGGCAGTGACACTTTTGCAAAGGGTTAAGAATGTAATATGTAAATCAAAATAGAAAATAACAAAATATATTCGATGACCAATATACAGGCTTTTCTGATGTGAAATTCCGTCAGTGTGACACAGCACTTACAAATGCCATTGTGTTATATGAGACTTCTGTCTCTCTTGTGCCGCAGCTGGCTAATCATGGCAAATGGTACAGGTCCGTCAGGTGCTAAGGGCATGGTTGGTTCATTCGTCCAAATTTATGACCACTTAGGAAGATTTCACTTAGTATAATTATCTATACATAATTTTCACTTTACAAATCATTTCTGAAGGTCTGTGTATTACGTGCTGTAAACCAGCCTTAGAGGTGAAGTCGTTTTTTCTTCTTGATCTGTTTAGCTGATAGCAGCGCTGATGGTAGCAAGTAACGTGGCTTTTGTTCGTTTGTTTGCGAGAATGATGCATTTAATATTTTATAAATATCGTGCATCTTCAAGGTAATCTTGTAGCAACTGTGGTATATTGTGCATTGTATCTGTAGTCTTTGCTTCTGCTCTCAGTCCTGGTTTTAGTACTGTAAGTCTCCTAAAACTTGGAAAAAAACAATGCAGAGCTTATATAGTCATCATTTCCACCCCTCCTTTCTCCTGAGCTTTTAGGGAAAAGCAGCGAATGTAGTAGGTGTACACAGCATTCCTTGGGCTCGGATTGAAAATATCTAGTCCTCTCAAGATTATTTTACCTGCTTCTGGCTAATGCTCCCTTTTTTGTGTGTTGCTTGGCTTTGCATTTAACAACTTGGACTTGTACGTATTGTTTTGCAGCCTGCTTTAGAATATATTGTTAACCCGTTTTAAGGATCCACAGTTGCCTTCACCTTGTTTTTACTATACAAGTCCCCAAAGGTCACCGGAGAGTGACATATTTCTGATTTATAGCTGAATAAAAGCTATTACCTGCAATTACTCCAGTTAATTCAGGACACGACATAAAAAGTCGTAGTCTCAAGTGTTGTCTCTGCGTTTAGATCCTACAGGAGGTTTCTGCAGAGGCAGTAAATATGTTTAGCAGTAAATATGTTTAGTGCAAAGCACATAGGGGCTGCTGCTTCTATGAGTGAGTAATATTTCTTAAGTTTGCAGCTCTTTTCGCCTTCTAGCTGGCTTTCACTTGCAACTGGTGAGAATGTCTCTGCTCAGGAGACCTTTTCTTGACAATACTCTTTTCCTCCCAAGGGGGAGAAGAGTTTTCTTGCTCTTTATGATTGTAGTTTGCAGATGAGTAACTTTCTGGCAATGTTTTAAAGGAACAAATCTGCTGAATCACTGGAATCTTGTCATCACACAAATGCTGTTAAACAAACTTTATGAGCAGTGTTTGGTTTTGTGTTTTGTTTTTTCTTTTTGCAGATGACATTAAAGTATCTGTAAATGATTTTATTATCAAGGCAACTGCAGTTACTCTGAAGGTGAGTAACTGACTTTTTTAAAAAAAATGTTTTATAGTAAACTACCGAGGAGACACGGTACGTATTTTGTGAGCCTAAATGAAGACATGAATGTGATCTTATAATTCTTTATCACTTATTGTCAGGACTCTTTTAAGCTCTCCAGGAGAAATTCTCTACACTGCCTAATTATTATGTACGCTTATTCTTAGACCCTCACAGTGATTTTTTTCCTTTGTCTTGCTTGTGGCAGTCCAGATGACAGATGCGACCTGCTCCTTTGCCTTCAATTACCGACAGCAATCTGTGGTGCGCTATTTAATTTGGTGAATGCCCGTGTGTAGCTTTGTGACTTAAAGGAGTTTCCTTTTCCTTGATAATTGATTGTACCATTGTTCTTTTAACAGCTGTCATCTTTCGCTCTTTCTCTCCTAGCAACTGCCAGATGTGAACGCAACCTGGGACGGGGAAGTCTGCAGGCAGCTGCAGTCCATTGACATTTCTATTGCTGTGGCAACAGACCGAGGTCTCATTACACCCATCATAAAAGATGTTGCTGCCAAGGGAATAAAGGAAATTGCTGCCTCTGCAAAGGTATGTCTTAAATGCCCAGTAGGCTGACGAATACAGTGGCTGTGTAGCAGAAAATATAGCATGACCCAGATACACACCACTAGTAACAAAGGCAATTTCAGAATGGATCTAAAGGAATTTCAGCATTCCTTAGACTTCAAAATTATTATTAATTTTGCAACTCGCTTCATTTTTAATTTACATTAACTTAACCATCGTGTTGTTTAGTTGGAACAACATCGAATAAAATCCAGAAAGAGAGTGGAAAATTCCTCAAAAACAGAGCGTTGAGAAAGTGTCACAGATGTGATATATTGTTTTTTTTGTCTTATAATAGATTTGTATGATTTTTATTCACTTCCACCAAAATTTCCCTAACATAATTAAATTATTGGAAACTATCAGTAGATTTTTATTATTTTTAACAGAAGAGGGGAAAATGTAAACAGACTGTATTGCTTTTATCCGTTTTCCCAGAAGCAGATCTGAGTCTGTTTCCCTGACTGTTTTTGGAAATGGGTATTTTTGCCTTAAAATGTTGTAATGCTGCAATTGTCACAGTGTGACATTTTCCATGTGCTTTCCCACCTGTGGACTAAATATGGTATAAGCTGAAAGCTGGAAGAAGTACGTTCAACCTGCTAAAACGTTCTGAAGTGGCTGTTTCTTCAAATACATTGAGAAGAATACTGTGAATTTCTCGTCAGTATTTGGCTAGATATTTTTGTCTTCTAAAAACACCAGGGAGAGTGGTGGTTCCAGTGGGAAAATTATGTTTGTAAGGTGAGAGAACGGCCAAAAAAGTTTTGCATTCCAGCCTCGCTGCCGAATCATTGCAGCTACAACGTTGCTGGTGTGCTTCCCTAACTGTAGAGGTAGATGGCTTTCTAATGGGTGTACAGTACTTACAATGTATTAATAAGTAAAAAGAATTAGCTTATTACAACACTTTCTTTCCTCTCTCCTCTTTTTTTCTTTCGTTTTTCCTTAGGCTCTAGCGAAGAAAGCAAGAGATGGAAAACTGTTACCAGAAGAGTACCAGGGAGGATCTTTTAGGTAAAATTCTCTAGCAGGGTTCAGTACACACAGTATGGCTTCAGAACTGTTTGACACTCAGCTGTTCCACTGTGTGTTCATATATTGTGTTTAAAAATCTTGCTTTATTTTGGATGAAACTTCATGTGATGTTTCTGAGGGCCAAACCCAGGCTGAATGTCCTGTGTCAGGTGGAAACAGTTGTCTTAGTACAGGGTTATTTCATGTAAGCCACCTGTGTAATTCCTGGGTTTTCATACAGAGACTGATTACATTTTGATTTTTGCTTTTATTTTGTGGGGATTTTTCCCAATTGCAGAAGAATGTTTTGTTGGGGTTTTAAATTGCATTTTATTGTTAGGAAAACCTATTGATAGTAGTTTTAAACTAAATATTTTTAAAAGAATTGTTTGGCAGAGGTATTGCTGCAGGCAGTGATGTTCAGTTTGTCTTCAGTTTACTTTTCAGAGGAATGTTTCTGGAGGGGCAAAAAAGAGTAAGAGTGAGTTGTGGTGTTAACTCTTATAGCTTACTTGGACACGTTGCAAACTGAGTAGATCAGTTTTAAGTAGTAGCGTCTATTTAGTAAATACTTCTATGAAGTATTCTCTGCAAAAAGAGCTAGTGAATTTGATGAGAGTTCAATGGCATGTGTAAAGCAGTAGCGTAAATTTAGTGACACAGTTGCACAGTTAATTTGTTTCTCAGCGGCCTACTTACACTCCTCAAGTTTCTAACACCTTAAATATGCTGTATTTGGTGACACAGTAACATCAAGCAGCATTTTTTGTTATGTAAACTTCAGATTATACTGCTTTTTGTCAGTTTCTAAAAACTAATTCAGAGGTGTTGCTATGGTCAGGAAAGTCAATCTCCACGTATCATGGCCTTGTCTGTGACAAAGAAAAGAGACATTATAGTTGTAGGTACTCACAACTCCAACTGTTCTATGATTCTATACAGATTAATCTTTTTTCCACTCTGCAGTAACTGTAACAAAAAGGAGATTGAGCTTTCTCTATAGACAATGTGTCACAGAAGAGTCCAAGCCTTTCCCAATACCCCCTTCCCCGCTGATGGCCCAGACAAACGTTCAAGGGAGAAAGGTGTGATGAAGCTTTCCTGTGCCTCAGAGAGCTCGAGATGCCCAGATTGTGTTCCTTGGTTGTCAGCAGCAATCGTAACTTAATTGGTGAGCTTCAGTCTGAAAGACTTGGCTTGGTGCAGGGACAGGCAAAGTTTATTTGAAGATACCACTTTACTCTCCTACTTTCTGCCTTCGTGTGTGCAATGCAAGGATATATTACTGTAGAGAAATGGGACTTTTTTAAGGTGTAAAATTCCCAAACCCTTGAGTCCCTGAATATACCCAGCTGAAATCCAGTTCAGATCTATTTTAAAGTTAATGAGTTTAGCACTGGGACAGAATTAGGTCATGGTAGTCATTGAATATAGATCATTTCTTCTAGGGGACGTGTAATTCCTTACATTACTGGTAACTCTTTTTTTTTTTCATGTAGCATCTCCAATCTGGGCATGTTTGGCATCACTGACTTCACTGCAGTCATAAACCCTCCCCAGGCCTGCATCCTCGCTGTGGGCCGAGCAAGACCAGAGCTCAAGATTGTGGAAGATGAAGAAGGGAATGAGAAACTTAAGCAGCATCAGCTCATGACGGTGACTCTTTCAAGTGATGGTCGGGTGGTAGATGATGAACTGGCCTCAAAGTTTCTAGAGACCTTGAAAGCCAACATAGAGAATCCAATGCGACTTGCCTTGTGTTAAACTCTGTTTTCTTGTTTTTACAGCTTAGATAACTGTTACGTTGTTTGGGTTGTTTTTCTGTATAGAGGAGTAAGTAGTTACTGTGAAATGGACAATTAAAATATTTAATTTATTGAATTAACATGATAAACTGTTGGTTTAGTCTTTTGCAATGACCAGGTTTTATACTGTAAAGCTAAAAGACTTCAAAGGTAACATTCTACGTTTCTTTAAACACTTAGTACTAGTGGTACGTAATGTTTGCATGGAGAAGTAAATCTCCTCTGTAAAGGAAAGTTCAAGAAAACTTCATGAAATTTAAAGGGGAATAATAGAATTATAAAATGTGTTGGGCTGGAAGGGAGCTTTAAAGGTCATCTAGTCCAACTACCCTGCAGTGAGCAGGGACATCTTCAGCTCGATCCAGTTGCTCAGAGCCCAGTCCAACCTGACCCTGAATGCTTCCAGGGACGGCGCATCTGCCACCTCTCTGGGCAGCCTGTTTCACCAAGCTTATTGTACAAAATTCCTTCCTCGTATATAGTTGAAATCTACCGTCCTTTAGTTGGAAACCATTACCCTTTGTCCTCTTGCAACAGGCCTTATTAAAAACTTTGTCCCATCTTCCTTGTAAGCCCCCTTGAAGTACTTGAAGGCTTGCACTAACACCTGCTTGTAGCCCTTTCTTCTCTGTGCTCAAAGACCCCAACTCTCTCAGCCTTTCTTTATAGAAGAGGTGCTCATCCCTGTGATAATTATGTTATTAATTGAGCCTCCTCTGGACCCACTCAAGCAGGTTCATGTCTTTCTTGTGCTGAAGACTCCAGAGCTCAGTGCAGTATTCCAGGTGGAATCTTCCCAGGTGCTGAGATGGGTTGCTTTATTTCAGGACTAAGTCTCTAGCCTTTGGAGCGTGGAAAGCAAGAATCATAACTGGGTAGCTAAATTACATTGCTGCAGTGGAAAGCTTTTCGGTTTACAGAAGACTTGTTGTGTCATCCAAATTAGATTGAAGGAAGGTTTGTAAGATTTTTGACGGATTTGTCAATGGCTTCTCTACATAAAACCAAAGTCATTACAAACCGGAAAAGTTTTTGGTTTAATTTCATTTACATCACAGATTTAACTGTTCTTTATCATTTCTCCTTTGGTATAAGCTACAGTGAAGAAAACAAGATGACTGTGGAGATGAATGAGGAAAAGAAATGACAGGAAGTTCTGAGACTAAATTAGATCATGGATAGAAAAAGCAATTTCTCAAAATCTGAAGTACTGTGGTGAAATCCACAGTTTCTTTCATGTAACTAGAACTCATGCCAATGCATTTAAACTGTAGATGCATCTGGTTTTTTCCAGTATTTAAAGGTAACTGCGTAAACTCATGCCTTACGAAAGAATGGAGAGAAGAATAAACTTGTCTGAATAAACACATTCTCCATAAAGGATGGAATCTCAGTGTCGTTGATTTGGTTTTGATGGAACCAACATTTAGTGAAAAAACATGTTGTGTAAAAAATGAATTAATAGTAGGGTTTTCTTGACTTAATTTGGAGAGAATTGCATTTATTTTTAAATTCAGAAGTTGTCCCAACTCAGGTATCTCCTTCAGTACCACAAAATATTAAAATACATTTTTCAGATGCTCTGTGATAGATTATGGTTAACTTAATCAACAAGTTAATTGTGCCAGCAGTATTGTGATGAAAAACTGTGATCTCTTAATCTCATAGAAGTTTGAAAGGTCAACTTTTGCACACTGAATGTTTGCTGATTAATGGTCCTCTTTGCATGGATAGAATAAAGATATAAGTAGAAAGTGTTTCATCATCAGTATATATTGAATTGTAACTTTGGAGGCTTATGTGCAGGGGCCTGAAATTTAACAGTATTAGATTTTTTTTTTCTTATATGTAATAGGGAACCATGTATTTAAAGTGTTTATAATGAAACAGCTCCATTTACAGCACTTGATGAGAATGTGAATTGTCAGTAGATTTCTGGGAGCTTGTCTTATTCTAGTTTGTGCAAGTACTTTTTTTTAAGGATTTGGATAACGACTTTATTGAGCTGCTGCCATAATTAAAAACCTTCAGTTAATACTGAGTTGGGAGTTTTTGCTAAATGAGTGTGCTGCTTTGGCTTGTTCTGGTATCATAAATTTCAGAAACGATCTGAGAGTAGAGAGAGATTTTGAATACCAGATCTGGATTCCTGTGCCGTGATGGGCATATCCATTCTGTGTTTCCAGGAGTTTGTCCCGTATAACTTGGAAGGCAAAAAAACCTCGCCAGTTGATATGTTGTCCTTAGTAGTGTACAAGAAGTTCTCACTGCGTGACTGAGAGTGTGACCGTAGTTTTGTGCGTTTGGAGCCACTGGAAGGTGCTGTTGTATGTGAGGATGGAAGGTTTATCCGCTCGCTCACGCAGGCACTCACACATGCGTTACACTCGCCCTGTTCAGCACAGGCAGGTGAAGACAATGCAGCTTTTTCTGCAGGTTAAATGGACTTTTCTTGCTTTTGAGCTAGGTGAATCTCAGCCAGGCTGGCACAAGCTGTGCTGACAGGAGCTTTACAGCTGCCTGCTCGCCGGCGTGGGACATAAAGGTGGAGGTCTGTGGTTTGAGAGTTGTGAAAGAAATCTCTGGAATTCCCATGTGTGGTCACAGTCAGGTCTCCTTCATTCAGAGTAATTGTTCCGTGTGGCAACATCTACTGCTTTAGCAGAAATGAGACAGCAAATAGTGGCCAGTACAGATTACAGTAAAACACTGAATATCTTCTGTAGGAATTTAGGACTTTGGGGGTGGGGGCGATGGATAAAATGGCCCAAAAAGTGAACCATGTGAAATGACTGTGCTTATATTTGAAGCAAATTTGCCTTGAAGTAAAAATTTTGCAAATGAAAAATAGAACTTGCCGTGTTTTATTCTTTCAAATGTCTTCCGTCAACATTTTTTTTTTTTTTTTACATTCCCAAGCAGGGAAAATCTGGAAGACATTTACTTTCTTGAAGAATTAAAATGAATAAATAACACTGTATGCTTGGGGAAAACTGCTTTCTTTGTGTTGTTTTCCTTTGCAAGAGGTAAAGTTGAAAAAAAAATAAAGGGTTGCTATTTTAGACTTGATCAAGTATTACACTGTGTCACACTTTAGTCCTTAATTACACTGTCAGAATATTTGACTTTTAGGTCTTTTTTCCTGCGATGTATTTCTTATGAAATAACATTTCTGCAATGCCTGCTTGTAATTCCTGAAAGAACCTCATTCCTGCAAAGTGAATGCTCAGTGCTATTTTCACCTAATCCTTCTGCCCACATGCTTATCTCCGCCCAGACTAAAGAAATCTCATTTAAGGTAACAATCAGTCTCATTGGATACAACAGATTTTTGAAGTTTAGTAGGAAGCCGTAGATAAGACAAATAAACCAGGAAGTAAACTCTGAACCCATGCTTTTATGTGCTGTATTGTGCAGAAAGTTGTGTATTTATCACATCAAAGTACACACAATTGCGGAGGGAGTTGGGGGAAGCCGACTGAGAGTTGTTGGAACCAAGTGCGGTGCTTGATGTGTTTTTTAGATGCAAGAGTTTGTGCCGTGTAAGGTGATGGAAGAGAAAGAAAAAGCTGTCATTGGGACTGACCGTGTAATAGTCATAGGGCTGTGTCCCCTAGGTTTGAAACTGATCCTTTTTTTTTTTTTTTTTTACTTTTGTCCCAGATGTTGCCCAATAGAGGCACCACACGTTCTTGTATGACTTCTCCTTCCAGTGAGTTTTTGTCCTTTATTGCATCAGACCGTAACAAATACTTTTCCTTCCCTGAAACGTTGTTCATTATTGTAATTCCATTGAGAGCAGTGGAAATTAAGCACATAGTAAATAATAGTTACACAATGACCAGTGCCAATGGGGAAGGCTTAATTTCTATAATTTGTGCTTTAGACTTCTATGTAGAAGAATTTTGCTCTCAGAGGTGAACAATGTAGCATTTTTTCACAGCCACTATGCTTCAGCGATACGAAAAGCTGTAGCACAGAAATCTGTAATAGATTAAAATAGAAAAACTGATCAGTTCAAAGTATCTTTCAGTATGTCATTACTTGTGATTTCTTTGTAGTCGTGCTTGAGGGAAAGCAGGAGGACGTTCACAAGACGCTGCTGGAGGTTCGTAGAAGCATGTTAACCAGTAAGTGTTCCAAGAAACACAGAAACTTAGGATTTGGGTGAAGACCCGTGTGTTGATTAAACTGGGGTGCAAATAATTTATTGAAATCCTGACTGGCTACTTTGGTCACTCTGTAAAATCTCCGTAACCCGGATCAGTGAAAAGCCATTACTGTTCACTTGAATTCAGTCTTTTCCTTTGATGTCAGTTTTGCTTTGACTTCTAGGTATCACAGTGAAAAATTGTTCAGATACAATAACCACATTGTTCTTTCCTCTCTCCGCAACAGTTGTCCTACCTGGCAAGTTAAACATTTGTGTCATGAGAAAGAACTAACTGGAAAATGATGGCCTTTTCTGTTTGTTCATTATCTGGACTAAGGAAAATGATTCACGCTATGTTAACGAATGTCACCGTTTAATTATCTCTAATCCCTCAGGATTAGAGATCAAGAGAAGGTTCTTTACCTTGAAATTTCCTCTCGTGTGGCCCAGACCTAAATAGGAAGAAAGGACCTCCGGGAACATTTTTATTTCAGCCCACTGTTGTATGAAGAATTGTTAGTGCAGCAGATCTTTTCTCCTGCACTGCTGTGATGTTCACGCTGTCTGTGCAGAAGTCTTCAGAGCGTGCTGTCCACGGCGCTTTGCGGGGATCCGTGCAGTTGAGCCTTGTAGGATACTCCCTGTTGATCTAGTCAGCAACCAATTCCTGTGTCAGCTGCCGAACTTAGGAAAATAGGAGTAACTGCGTATCATTTTGCAATTCCAGTGCACTGAAACTTCTTCCCTCACAAATAAATTCTAAGCTTAAATATCCACGGAGACTGTTGGCTTGTGCAGGTGCTGGTGTTTGCTGTGCCACGTCCCAGTCTCCATTAGCAGCATGCACCGAGTTTCTCAAGGTTTCAGCAGCGAGCGTCATGCTGTCTCCTATTCCTTGCAAGGAAGGTAGAAACTCTGACAGTTGCCTTGATTGATCAGAAAAGAAACTCGTCTTATACTCCTCTGAAGTGTGAAATTTCTGGCTTATGATATAAGGTTCAACCAAATATTCTGAGTGCAATATGTGGCTTATGCACTTTCTCACTTTGGCGAGGATTCTGGAGCACCTTTACTGTTCACTTCATAGTACAAGCTCTGCACAGATTCAAAAGAAAATAACGTACACACTTCCCCCCCCCGAGAGTGTTTAGAGAGACAAGTTATGTATAGAATCGTTTTGGAATCAATTCACAGGTGAATGGATTGTGCCTACAGAAGTTTATGAGATCTTACAACATCTTGCATTTTCCTCTTGGTAAGTTGAGAATAGTTCCACCTTTTTCAGGCAGATTGCAAGTTGTTCCTCGGTCCATTCCTATTTTGAACCTAGTCTCATGAACATAGTCTTCAAAGCAGGTGATGTCTTACTCAAGGGCGTAACAAGGGATAATGGTTGTGAGTGACTCCCAGCGTGGAGCAGAAGAGACATTCTGGGCTATACCAAATTAAACAGTGCTCTAAGGCACCTCCTTGGCTGCTTTTCCTGTGTCTTTGTGTGCTGACAGGCTTCAGCTGCTCCGATAGCTGTGGAGAACAGCCACAGAGGGTCCAGGCCCTCTTGTTGAAACAGATCATCCTAATAACACAGAAGAAATGTGATTATTGGCTCCTTCTTGCAAGATTTTTGTTGATAGTTCTGTTGCAGTGCCCTTAGCCACAGCACAGCTGGTTTCATTGCCTGTAAGCCAGGGAAGAGGGCTGCAGTTTTACCACAGCAAAACTACTGCTGTGTTAATGCTTTTGTTTTCAAACAAGGCGGCTTTTCCCTACCGCATGTTGACATGAGTGTGTTAGTCGTTGGTCTATGACACCCTTGGCTCTTCTAGAAGAGCGTTGCAGATGAAGGCCAATACTCACTGTTTACTTGGAGATTAGCAATTGCATTTTTACCAGTAGCACTTATAAACTTACAAAACTAAATTGACCTGTCAGAAGTGTCTAAAATATTATTCACATGACTTCATTATTCAGTAAGATCTGAGCTGAGAGAGCAAGTTGTTTTGGCCAAATACTGCATTTCAGCAACTGAAGGAGGATGTCTTCATTTTGGAAGATAATCCCCATTACACAGGATAGAAAAGATGAAAGGAAGTCAAGAGTAGTCTTTTACCTGTAGTTGAATATCTTCTTTTGTATAGCATTCTATCTATTTTATTGATTATCAAGGAATGCCTGTATTTTTTAAAACCCTAAAGTGTAAGAACTTTTAATTGTCTTAAACTCTGAAGGAACTAATACTGGATTCTTGCACATTTAAAGGCGGGGGGGTGGGTGTTTCGATTGTTTTTTCCCAGTTTTCAGATTAATTAAATGCAAATTTAGCTTTATCTTGTTAAACAATGATTATTTGCTATGTCAGCCACAAGTTCTAGTTCAAGCACTGGAAGAGGCCACCCAGGGAAGTGGTTGAATCACCATCCCTGGAGGTATCTAAAACGTGTGTAGGTGCGGTGCCTAGGGATGTGATTACTGGTGGCCGTATGTTCTGGTTTTGCTGGGATGGGAGCCCAGCCGAGCCGTGGTGTGCAGGCCATCAGCAGGTTCCGGGCAGCCAGGAGCTTGAGCTGGGAGGGACAGAAGCCAGGGCAGCTGCCCCGAGCTGGCCACAGGTGTATCCCCTAGCGTAAAAGTTACACGCGATAGAAAGGAGAAAGTTTTGCTGGTGATGGGGACCCTTCCTGCTCCTTCTCTTCCTTCTTGTCCTCTTCCTCCTCTTTCCATCCCTGAAGGGCCTCGCTCACCATTCTGCTCCCAAGGATTTCTTTCCCGTTTATTGTGACTGCCACATAATCGCTGGCCTGAGTAGGACTTGATATGCTTTATACTGCCGTTAGAATTGATATCAGGTGTGCCGTGTCATTAGATCTTTTTTTCATTTCAACCCCCGTGTCTCTCCTTTCTTCAGCACTGCTTCTCCTTGAAGCTCTCTTCTGTACTTACCAGCCCCGTGTCAGGAACTGGTTGATACTTGTCTTGCAAAAGGAGAAAAGCAGAGGCTTTAAGTAAAAATTTGTGACTTATATTTATATAGATACATGTATTTGTAATTGTTGTATTAATTCACCTATCCAGAAAACTTCTTGAATGGTTTCTTTTGAGCTAGCTACTAAAGCCTGCAAAGCACAAGGAAGTGTTTAATTAAGATTACTTTATTTCCTCCTTTATACGTGGTTCACTGCAACACAGCAGGATTTGCCACCCCTTCAAAGTAATTCCTTTGTCCATCTGTAAACTGTTTTCATTCTTCAAGAGTCACTAAAGCAGGACTCATTAATGTAAAGCACATATTGTGTGTGACAGTTTAGAGCAGGGTACCTCTAGTTGTTGCCAAATCTTTGTTAGAAACAGTTTACCGGGAGATGTATAAAATACACCGTTGTTGAAACTAGCAGCGTTTATAATTTGCTTTTACTATTTGAATTATTTTTAACTCCCCAAGTTCCATCTTGGGACTGTGGTGGCCCTTAGGGTTTGGTTGGTTTTTGTTTGGTTTTGGTTTTGTTGGTTTGTTTCGTTTTTAAATTAACCAAGTGCAAAAACAATAGGGGACAACAGCTGCTTTTGAGGAGCTGCAGCTAGAGACCAGGTGGGATATCTAAAGGTGTCTAAAATAACACTGAGTCTTGTGTGTAAACAGCAAACTCATCGCTGAGTAAGCATGGAGAGAAACCACTGCTAGGTTTTGACTTGCTCTTTCTTGTTTCCCTAGAGAATAAACTTGAATTTTTGACAGGACCTTTTGTACTTTCACTGCAATGTGTGGTATAAAAAGAATAAATTTTTGCACAGACTGGAGACATGTTTCTGACAACATCAGTGGCTGTGCGTGTCCTGAAGATAAGGACACATGTGCTACGTACAACTTCTGCATTCCTATCAGAGCACTGCCTTGTATACAAGTAAGAAATCAGCTTGCAAGCTACTGTCAGAATGAGAAACAAAGGACTTGCTGGAGAAGAGCTTGATTTGATTATCTTTCTGATAGATTTCAGGTCGTTTACAGCAGTGAACTGAAGTTCAGTGAGACAGAAACAGCAGGAAAGACCCTTTAATCGTCACTTTTGATTAAATCTGATCCAATATTAGCTACTGTTATATATAATTTGGAGATTTGTATCATGAATCAAAGAGGAGGAATGTTCTGTCTAGTAACTCCTGGCACAAAGCTAAATGTTTGCAGATGACTGCTGAGTTTTAAGTGTAGGTGCCCAGGAAATTCCAAACTGCACAGTCTCACCCCAGGTTTCCAAGGACCGCGTGCTTACCCCAGGCGCTCACCGAGTGAGGTACTGAGGCATATGAAAGAAAATGAACAAACCTTTCAAAAACAGGAACTGAAAAACATGTAACTGCTGCTAAAACTGGGTAAGGTATGTGCAAACCAGTTATGGAGTTTCCATGAAGAGTAACGTATGACTAGAGATGGGCATCAAAAATGGAAGTGTAGGTCAACTGGCTGGCACCGTAAGAAGCAGAACGAGTCTGGTGAATGGAGGAAGAAGCGAGTTGTCCAGTGTCTCACAGCCAGCCTTGTCTCTCTGTTTCAGCAACTGCTCCGTTAGCTCTAGAACAGAGCACTTCCCTTCCGTGCCTTTTCCGCATCATGGGGTTTTATCCGCAGTGAACAGGAAACAAACCCTGTAACGCTCCCCGAGATTTGGAAGAAGCTCACTTCTTATTGTCACTTGAATTTCTTGCAGGCCTTTTTTATCTCCAGCACATAATAGAGTAAAACATTTGCTATCTTGAGACTTTAGGAGAGTCAGGATTTCCAATCTCTGACATTTTGACCCACTGCCAAATCACTTAAGTACCTGTTAGCTTTAGAGCAGCACATTAATTTCTATGGCAGTGAATAAGCTAAAGATAAAGCAGCAGAGTACCAGAGAGAGGAAAAACACTGCTCTTTCTTTCTGAGAGCGCTGCCATGGTGCTTCCTAACTAATCGGCCTCCACTGTTTGCTACAGCGTTAACTGCGTTTCACTGAGCCATTAATAACAGTTGTTTTTTAAGAAAGGAAACTGCTGCCATTGCTCTTGTCTCAGCAGCAGAATTATTACAATACTCCGATGTGTTTGGCAGCATGCTAGCAATTTCTGATTTCTAGGAATGCGTGTGCATTGTGACCTACAAACAAGAGGCTCTTCTCTGCAGTTCTCGTGGACTCCAGGAAGAACAGAAGCTTGCTTTGCTGTGCCTGCAGGGGAAACATATGGTGATCAACCACAGCACTGGGATGGTTGACTACAACTAAAACACGACAAGAGCTATCAACTCGGTCTTATGTTCAGGGGTCATTGAGTTTAGGAGTAGAAAGCCAAAACAAAGCGCATGTTTCTGCTGAAAGCAACTGGAGAGCGGCTCCTTGGTGCTTCATTTTTTATTTCTGTGGATCTGACCAGAAGGTCTCTGTTTGCAGATTGCTTTGCAGAATCTACCTGTCATACCAGCTGCCAGCCTTTCCAGTTCCAGCCTTGTGTACCCAGGGTTTTATTTTTATTTTCGATACTGCCTGGTCTTCTTTTCTTAATGTCTTTCCTGCTATTGCAGTAGCTTCATTTTCTCTTACTCAGTTCCCCTGAAGCAGTTTTCTTCTCTTTCTCTGCTCTGGCACCTGTAAGCATTTTGCTGGCTAGATCTTATGTTTATGTGATCACACAGTAAAAGGAGCCATGGTAAATCATAAATACAATTATTGCCCTAGTGGACACTGAGGACATTATCCTTATAAATATGTCCAGAAAAGAACTCTTATGGATAACAACCCTTTTCAAAGTATTAAATGAGATTTCTCAGGTTGACCAAGAAGTCAGTATAAACAGAAGTAGTAGAAAATAACCCTCCTGGGCACGTTATTTGGAGCAAAGTCCTTACCTGGAGAAATAGCTCCAGAATTACACATACTAAATAACATATTCCTCATGAAGCGCTTCAGACTGCAGAAATCCATTTGGTAAGTGAATTACGGGTGTCAGATGTATGTTAGAGCTTCGTTTCTGGCCCTGTCTTCTGCTCCCAGCTGGACTCTCTGGGTCATCACTTGCCTTACCTGGTGTGTTGATAAACCTCACCAGCAGCGTCTGGCTCTGTCCACCTTTTTAAGTTCCCCAGGGACTGCGCTGGCCCTTGCTGCTCCCAAGAATGAGTCACTTTTCAGTGCAGCTTTTGAAGACCTCAGGGCTTCGACTCTCAGCCTCCTCTGCTGCAGCTTTGCCAAGGTGAAGGTATGTTGTCAATTCCAGATCAGCCTCTCTCAGTTCGTCTTTTCTTAGTATCAGTTTTTATCTTTGCTTATCCAAGTTTATCTCAACTTTTATTGAAGATTAATATTTGTGTTTTCATGAACGTACTTTCCTAGCAGAATGTCAGCCTTCCAGTTCATCTGCAGAATGCCTTTCAAAACACTGTTGTATTAATTTCTTATACGTGGCTTTAATAATGGGAAGCAGAGTCTCGGAGATCCATTCATAAAGTACCCACCTTTTAGTTTATCAACCAAGTTCTCATGTATGCCCTAACTGCCCGTGTATATTTAGTGTAACAGAACCACTTAAATTTTATCTCAGCATTAGACCTCTGCTCTAAAAGCCAGAGGTATAGCAAGCTCAGGGTGCTGTCACTTTCTGCTGTGCTAGGTTTTAGATTCACAAAGCTCATCTGAGAAATATTAGGCCACGCAGAAGTGGCCTAAGTAAGAAGAAATGCACTGAGCTGCTTGAAAAAGGCAAAATAAATCCAAATTAATTTGGCGGCATTATAGTAGAAGTTAATCCTTTTTGTGGGCAGCTACTACTTCTCCAAGAACAAGGACGTGGGATGGGATTTATGATTCAATAAGACCTTTCTCAAGTCGCATCTCAAGGTTTATGGAGGTTCTGCCCAAGCTGTGTTTTCCAGAATGCTCTAAATATAAAAGGGCTTTTAGCTCATTGTGACAAAAATAATATTGTAAAAGTATTATAAATAAAATAAGTGTAAAAGTATTATAAAAAGGGAAATAATTTTAGCTAATTTGCATTTTTTTTTGTGAATCAGCTGGTCCATCACAAGTCTTTCTTGGTTGTCGCCCCTAGATACAGTTTCTAGCTAAATTATTTCTTTTTGTAACATTCTTTCAGCTTTGTAGTTAATTTTTTGAAAGGAAACACCATGTTACATACTTGGTATTTTTGAATCATCCAAGCTCAAGGCATTGGGAAAGAGGTTCTTCCTGACCACTTCTTATTGATGACTCAGTGGCAGCTGCTGTTAGAAAAGTACCGTGTTTCCCCAGGCACAGACGTTCCTCTGTTGGACTCCTCTGCCCTGCTTGTAATCTTGAGCTGTTTTGTTGAGAACCATCAGCTGAATTGATTTTCTTACGACTCGCAAAGCCTTAACCCTGGGGACGAGCTGTGGATGCAGAAATAGAGGAGCATGCTACATGCTTACTGCAATGTGTATCAATTCTGGCTATATGGTTTGCCAGAAATTTAGTGTAATACTGATTTAAACAATACAAACAAAGCCATCGTGTCCAGTGTACTTAATTTTGCCATGCAGGTTTTCTTAAAAAGTAAATTAAATTAGTAATCAAATTGGATAAAAATAAAGGAAGCATGTCCTAGGCTCTGACATTCTCAGCTCTCAAGATGTACAATTACTAGCCTGTTTGTTTGTGTTTCCTCTGTTTTAACAAAAAAAAAATTTTGCAAATTTATTAATGCTGAGAGAGGTCTTTTTTAGTTAAGGACCAGGCAAGAATTGCTCACATTCTTCCCTTCTTCCTTTGTGAGGACTAATGCCACAGCTGACATTTTTTTTCAGAAACGTGCTGGTAGTGATCTAATGTCACAAGTGTGCTTTGCGAAAGATATTTCTAGTAGTGCATCTGCTTTGTAGTCCTTACTGATTTTTTTTATTTGTCAGGATGGATTTAGTTTAGAGTAGGATATCTTTTCTCTCTTTTTTTTTTTTTTTTAATGCATTATTATCTGACACTGCAGGTCAGAGAAGGATTTTTCTTTGATTTTCTGTGGTTAAGGCACATTTTTATAAAGCTTAATATTCCAAGGTTTCTTTTTAAATTGTGGATTTTCAAATATAAATGTGATAATGGCAGAGTCCCAGAGTTCGAGCCTGCATTCTCTTTTATTTCATCCCATTAGCAGGTGTAAGACGAGCAAGTGAACAATATTTTTTCAGATTGTTGTGATGTAGTTGTCTTGCAATCAGCCACAGTAGCCCTACAGCATCTTCAGACGTTCTTCTATCCAGTTGATCGTGCAAGCCCATGGTTATCTTTTTGTGCTTTCTCCCCTCCCTTCTTCTCTGACACCTGTCTTTGGCTCCTGCCAGCTGGCTCTGTTTCCAGAACTGCGAAGCTGTTCTCCTTCAAAGCACTGTTTTCCCAATTTTGACCCCCAGGAAAAGGTGAGCCGCCTTCCGCCACGTTGCACCTCGCCCTGTTGCTCTGACGAACGGCTGTTCTGCTGGCAGAAAACTGTGCCAGGGGACACTAGACCAATATCCTGTCTACTTTTTTCTGTGGCTCCCAGCTTCTATGCATGAAGGTGAAATATCTTTACTGAGTCTTCTCGGGCTAGAAATGTATTCAGGCATGGAGAGCTTATGTTCATTGGGACAGGAGCTCCAGTCTCTTCTTTGTGGTCCAATGATTTAACCCGGGAGATGACAATTCACCTCTGCGTCCTGTTTTTGGTAGTGGTGTATGATGGCTGAGCTAAAGAAAAACAGGAGTAAGACACGAGGCATCTCTTCAAAGTTATGCACAGAGCTAGGGAGAGGGTGGGATTTTTCTAGTGATTACACCCTGACCCACGAGACTTAATTATCCAAAACAGTCAGATAACTAATTAAATTTATTTGCATAGTGAACTCCCCTGATTAGTTCTGGGGAGGTGTGGGGCTTTCTCTCCACTTCGGGGAGTTTCTTGTATAATTTCCTCCCAAGGTGAATAACATCATATTTCCTTAATGCAGCTGGCTCTGAGTCAACCTCTGTGTTCAACAACTGAATTTTCAGTCTCATATGGTTTGACGGTTGGATCTGCTACAGCAGTTTCTTTCTCGCTTTCAGGCTGTACTTTGTAAAAGTTGCTAGCTCACACTTCAGCCTATGTCACAGCTTCTTCGAAGCACTCCTTTTTCAGAGCAAACCCCTTCAGATGTGACACCTCATTCCACGATTTATCTATGTAAGTCTCTGAAAATGGATAAGAAAAGACAAAATTATCACAACCACTAGTGTAAACAATGACAACTCTTTTGAACACCAGTGTGTCCTTTTTGTCCTGAAATTGTTTGGATTGCTGTCTAAATTTGTTTTTAGTTTTCAGGGGTTCAGCAAATTGTAGTGTTCGTGTGGACTGAGCGAGCAGGTCAGTTGCTCTGTTCACACAATAGTTCATCAGCTGACAACGCCGAACTCTACAGGTCAGCTCGTGTGAGCTCTCTTTGGTAAAATAATTTTCAGGATCTTCACATTTCATGTTTGTTTTTTTAATCCAGACACATCTCTAAATGAAAAGTGTAGATATCTTATTTCTTCCTTTCAGGCATAATACTTGGTGGGAGAAGGTGAAAGCACTGCCCTCTAAAAGGTTAATGCCACTTTCGGTGGGCACCTCATTTTTAAGCGTGTCCTTAGATAAGTGAACACCTGAAAGTGCCAAGGGAATGGCAGTACACTGTGGCTTCACCGTCACTCCTCCTGGGTGGAATAACCATGGGCAGAGACGCAATATGTGCCAGTGACAGGATTTGTCCTACGCTGGCAGCGAGTGAAACTAAGGAAAGTCTTGAATTGTGTGTAGCCGGGCTGAGAGAATAGCAAAGCCTGAACGCACGAGTTACAGGAGCATGATGATTCCCTCATCACAAAGTTTTCCATGGTTACACTGCGTAGCTACAATGCAAGTGTTGTCCTGCTGTAGCAACGTGACTCATCTGTTATTTTTAAAGACTTTTCTATTCAATCACAGGGATCGTTTCTGGAAATTTGATCATTTTCACTGAGTCAGTTAACTGCCTTTTCCAAATGTGCCTGGTTATCTTCTGAGTAAGCTTGGGGAATGTGAGGCTGAATGACTGTTGGTGGGGTCTGTCTGCCTACTGAATGAAAATACCCTGAATGAATGCATGACTTGTATGTCAGGCCAGTGTTATTCATACACATACTATCTAAGAAAGAGAGCAATTTAACAGACCAGTAAATATTTTTTTCTGTTAGTAAGTTGAAGAATGTGCTCTGAGGGAGAGATAAACCCTCTTTCTCAGAGGGCTTTCCCAGTTGTTTGGGCTTGCAAAAAATAATTCTTAAATTGTATGGAATAACTCCATAAACACAAGGCCTGAATACTTATTCGCGTTATACAAACTACACTTTAGGAAAAAGCAACTTTGTATCACAATTAGTAAATAGTTAGTTGTAAAGTTTTAGAGGTCTTTAAATGTTGATATAACAAAAACATGAAGTTGTCTGTTGTCATGCTGTCTGTTTCAAAAATATTTTTATTTAGGCTATGTGACCCAAAGCGTTTTCACTGGATTTCTGGAAACTTCTTAACTAGAGATTTTTACCTAAAGTTGTCAGAAGGAGTCAGGTTTCTATCTCCTTCTCTTTATGTATAATTTTATTAGAAAACTTTATAACAGAAAGGTATGTCTGTGTGAGAGAACATATTGACTGAACAGCAGCAATTTCCCAGGCTTGGTGCTTAATGACTTAGAAACACTGAATTACGGAGTCGGGGGAGACATTTTTAAGCAATTTAAAAGAAGGAGTTCTGTGTTACGCACGCCTGGAGGCTGGCAGACCACCGCTCTCCTCATGTGCAGGCTGCTTTGCTGCCAGTCCTGTGAAGAGTCCTGTGCCCTGAGTGGGGAGTTACAGAGCAGGAGGTAACCTCAGCGTCACAGCAGGCAGAGGCAGCAGAACTAATAATAATTCTCAGTTATTAATTCTACTCTTACAGAATAACCATAACCGGTTCATAAAAAATAACAAGCCTTAGCTCACTGGGTTGCCTTTAATTTTACTTTCCTGCTTGCAAGCTCTTGCTGCAGCCAGCAGGAACGTTCTGGGCTTTAGATTAATCATAAGGCACTCATAGATTTTGTAATGGAATGATTCAGGAGACATTGGCATAGAGGCTTTCAGTCTTTAAAACTCTTACCCTGTTCTGGAACACTTTCATATTTTTATTAATGCCATTCTCTGTTTTCTTTAAGGCAAAATGAGATGAACCAAAAGCCTGTGGAAACTAGCACAGAAATTGCAACAGCACACGGTTCTGTGATATATCCCTGGCACGACACTGCAGGTATGTCAGGATTAAAAATACTAACATAATGCTCCTAATTAACGCACGCTCTGTTTGGCAACCAGCACCTTTTGAAATAGGAATTCATTGGATTATGCTCTCAAATCTTGTCTCCTCTGTATTCCAACTGTATAGGAAGGACACATCTGCAGTTCGTTTTCTGTATTTATGCACTTTGCCTATTCTCCCCAGGGATGTTTGCGTGCAGATCATCATCTGAGATTCTGTTTTTCTAGGCACTGATTGATTGCTTTTGGATGGTGTTTGGACTTTGTGCAACTGAAAGAGGAAAGCAAGAGTTACATCACTCTGGGTTTTGTTCTGAGGAGGGTACCACATGCTTTAACCCTGCTGATGCAAGCCAAAAGGTGATGTGCAAGCCTACAAGAGTCTGGATTAATAGAGCGTGGGGACTGCAAGTACCAAAATGTCTGTGCACGTATCCAGGGGCTGTTTGCTTTATTACTGCAAGGCAACCTTTACTGAGGAAATAATCGCTTGTTTTCCAAATACTTCTTCCTTTTTTTTTCCCCTTCAATGCATCAAAAATTCATTTTGGAAAAATGTTTTTAGCTGGAAAATTATTATAGGGGGAAAAAAATGATTATATGCCCGAAACAAGTAATAATTATAGCAATGCACTACAAAATAGAGTAATGTTGGAACCAGAAAAGCAGCAAAGCAACCTGCTTGTGGCTGATTTCCTGGGTCAGAGAAAGCGCTCAGGGTGTGACTGGGAAGAGGAGGTTTATGCCATGGAAATGTAGTAATCAGCACCCACGAATAAGGAGCTGTTTACCAGTGAGCTGTAAAGTTGCTCACTCAGGGACAAGATATTACACTTGGGTGGTCCTTTAGCTAATTTCCTAATTTCTTTAAAACCTCCGATCCTTCTATCCCTTTCAGGATTTTATTTGAAAGCCCATGTATGCCTGAATCCTAGGAATCTTTTCTAGTTCATGTTTCAGGTGGGTTGTTACCAATATGTAACATAATTTCTCTGCTTTCAGTGGATGTTAATTAAGGGGAAAAAACATTTAAGCCACCTGCAGAAGCTAAGATTTTCCTGGTTTGGTGTAATTTCCCATTCTCAGCTCAAGAAAAACTGGTTGCAGTCTAGCCTGGTGCAGCAGCTATTGCCTGGATCTGCACTCAGAAGAAATTTTTTTGTTATTATCGGTCTACAGAGCCTTCTTTAGTTTCTCTCTCTCTTCTTCTCTTTCATTCTTACCCCACGTGCTCTGCTGTTTCAGTCTCCTTGTGACTCCCCGAGATTAAGCTCCTGACTAACTGCATCAGGGCATTCCCCAGCTGATACGGCAGGCTGGAACTGGAAAATGTCTTCTGTGGGACAGGAGTGGAAAAAGCTAACATGCAGCCTTCACTGATACACACACACAAAAAATAAATTGTTCAAGTAAATTCTCCAGTTTGAGGTAGCAAATACGTGGTAGAGGGAGGAGCTCAGTTTAGCCTTTAACCTCAACCCTGACCACACCTTCTTCTCCTGCAGTCCCTTATTCTAACTGCTACCTCACAGTCTTTGTGAAGATTATGGGTACTACCAAGAGTAATCACTTTTGCTTCAGAGCTTTCCTGCCCTCCCAGAGTGTTTTGTGATGAATAAGGTATTTCAAAAGAGGAACAATATGATTGTGAAATTGTGAAGATGGCTTCTTTATGCATATAACAGGACAGAATGGTGAATTCTGTCAGAATTCACCAGACAGTGGTGAATACTGCTATTCCCTCATTTTGCAATGAAAAAATAAATAAAAATGTTCTACGCCTCCTACTTGGTTTTCAAAAAGCCACGTGGGAAAGAGCCTCCAGAAGTGCTGCCTTCTAGAGAACTAAGCTGAGTTGTTATCTGTAGTAGGCGTGTACTTACAACCAGGCCATCTCTAGAGGAAAAACGACAGAGCGTTAGGTGACAGCGAGGCTCTAGCGTAGCGTGACCACATTTCGGGAATGCATTTACTGTACATCCAGTGGGACGATACTTCTAGCGGGAGGAATGGGTATGTCTTGAGAGAAACAGTGGGAGCGCGAGCAACGCTGCCGTTTTTTATTTCTTTCAACTCTAGCCGAGCATTTACATTGCTTCTGTTCTGTACTGCAATTTTCTTCTTGCTCTCTGCCCCGTTTCCTTACTGGGTCAGCCCAGGTCTGCTTCCCTCCCTGCAGCCCACTTGTGTATGGGTCAACTCTTACCCTCTCCTTGACTCTGGCAGCCTCTTTATTTCTCTGGGGCTTGTGCAGCTGAGTGGATTTTGGCAGCAGTTGTGCTCAGCCCTGTGTTTGGGCTTGCCCCGTGGAGGTACAGTATTCGATAATCGTAGCTGCAGAGAGCCATTGGGTGTGTTCGAGATGCAGCTACTCTTAGAATTTTAGCAGGGCTCATAGGATTGGAATACGCCATGCTCCTGATGCAACAACCGCTCCCATGTAAAACGGTGAAGTGTGTGGGTGTTAGGAGAATTGAAGGAAAAAAGCGTCACAAGTATGGATGTATGGGCGAAACAATATAGCCTTAATCTTATGTTCTGAAAATGCCAAACTATTCTGCTTGAAATTTTCCAAAGCCTCAATTTACCTTAACACAGCAAACGCCCATAAAAGTATTGTTTCAAAAGTTAGCAGACCTTTAAAATATGTGGGTTTTTTAAACAGATACTGTTACATGGCATCCTTTCAAAAAGACAGAGAGGTAGGGAGGCTATTTGAGCTATTAGCTAAACCTCATATATAAAAATTTTCAATTCTTTTTTAATAATGCTTTGGCATTTTCTCTAGTGCTTTTTGCTCTTCATAAAAACATGACCTAAAAATAACGAAAAACTGAGCTAGATCCTTGAAGGGAGGAAGAAAAAGGAGAGATTCTCAAAGGGCTCTGGAACATAGAGCCAGAGGAAATGAGCCAGATTTCACTCTCCTTCAGCAGATTTTGTTCCAAAATGGCTGGCAGAGAAAAAAAAATAAAATCTTGGAACTTTTCCAGATTTCTTAGGATTTCTGTGAGCAGCCTGTGTTTCCTTTGAATTGCTCAAAGCAATGCCAAGGGGCAGCTGTACACACTTACAATAAAAAAAAAAGCCAAATACCCAGTAGTGCTGGTGCTCTGGTGACTGTTGCACAGTTAATTGTACTTGCGTGTTCTCCAGTACTGGAACTCAGCAGGGAGATTTTATACTCTGCTCTTCTCCCCGTCACTTTTCGTTCCCTTCTTTTCTTCTTGTCTGTTTATCCTTTTTTATTTTCTGTCGCTCTCTTCCACAGCTTTTCACTTCCTTTCTACAACTCATTTTTATTACTCACACTGAACCATAGATTAGGTCACTGAGTTTCTGTGCAATTGCTTGCAAACCAAAGAGACTGCCCAACTTTCCACCCTGTAAAGATTCCATGTAGGGCTCGAAGGATTTATATTCTTTTCCATCGTATTCACAGACAGGCACATCCCAAACCTATTGTCATATCCCTGAAAGAAATGTTGGACTCGTCTGGAAGAAAAAAAAATTAGCAATGCCACATTTTTATTTTCACAGCTGGCGACCCCACACCTCACGGTGACTGTGTTAGGATCTGCCTTTTCAGGTCTCTGAGTGCGCAGTAATAAAACTGCAAGGGAATTGGTAACATCAAATGCTGGGTGAGAAAAGGACGAACAGGCCCTTTCTAATACTCTCCCTCTTCCAATGTCTCTGCAAAGGAACATTAACTGCTATCTGTAGTCTGCTTTCTGAGACTAAGACACTTGTAATCATTCCTCTGTAAATCAGCACTGCAGCTGGAGGTTAAGGTGAGCCCAGAGGCTGTTTTTCTAGGCCCATTGTTTTCTGTCAAATGCTGCTGAAGGCAATTTTCTCACAGCAGTGGTGACTTCTCAGTTTCTGCAGGTACCAAATCACCTCTCTTAACTTCTTCCATGTCAAGGAGTTGAAAAGGAAAAAAACCAAACAAACCCAAGAACATAAGACTGTATTTGATGCTCGACATTCATACAAGAATCTTGACTTTAGTGAGGCGTTCAACACTGTTTTGCCCACAGCATTCTCCTAGAGAAAGGGACTGCTCTTGGCTTGGATGGGCACACGCTTTGCTGGGTGAAAAACTGGCTGGATGGCCGAGTCCAGAGAGTCGTGGTCAATGGAGTTAAACACAGCTGGTGGCCAGTCACGAGTGGTGTCCCCAGG
>NW_009727756.1:42440-65352 GCF_000703405.1 Apaloderma vittatum
CGCCACCGGCCACAACAACCCCCGGCAGTGCCACAGGCTTGGGGAGGAGCGGCTGGAGAGCTGCCAGGCAGAGGGACCTGGGGGTGTTGGTGGACACTGGCTGAACAGGAGCCAGCAGAGTGCCCAGGGGACAAGAAGGCCAACGGCACCCTGGCCTGTGTCAGCAATAGTGCAGTGAGCAGGAGCAGGGAGGGGATCAGGCCCCTCTGCTCAGCTTTGGTGAGGCCTCACCTTGAGTGCTGTGCCCAGTTTTGGGCCCCTCACTACCAGAGGGACATGGAGGTGCTGGAGAGGGCACAGAGGTGACTGCCAAGCTGGGAGAGGGCTCAGAACACAAGTCGTATGAGGATCTGGGGCTGTTTAGCCTGGAGAAGAGGAAACTGAAGGGAGACCTCATCGCTCTTACAGCTACCAGAAGGGAGGTTGTAGAGAGGCAGGGGTTGGTCTGTTCTCCCTAGGGGAGAGTGACAGGACAAGGGAAAACGGATTTAAATTGCAACAGGGGAGGTTCAGGCTGGATATCAGGAAGAATTTCTGTACTGAAAGGGTTGTCAGCCATTGGCACAGGCTGCCCAGGGAGGGTCTTGAGTCTCCGTCCCTGGAGGTGTTTAAGAGACGACGTTACATTGACAGACATAGTTTAGTAGGTTGATAGGGCTGGGACAAAGGCTGGACTCGATCTTCTAGGTCTCTTCCAGCTGAAACAAAAAAAAATAAATAAAAAGATATTGAGCTGTAGTCACTATATGTTCTTTTGAAGTTAATGCTTGTGCTCACGTAACAAGGTATCAGTTTATAATGTGCTGCGCAGAGATGTTGTAGGAAAAGATGTTTCTTCATCCCCAGAAGGTGTACCACACAGTAAGACACAAACACTGCCAAAGCTGGGAGAAACAATCAAGTAGTGGCTAAGTTAGTAATCAGAGTGAATTGAGTTATAATTCTATGAAAATTCAGTAATGAGGATGTAAGTCACAGATACGACAGCAGAAAAAAAAAATCAGTGTTATTTTTAGATAATGCATGTTCAGTCAAGAGCTCAAGTGAAAAAGCTGTTGATAAACTGCAAAAATTCTAGAGCAAGGCATGGCTGCAAAATGATAACAGTCTGGAAAGATTGACTAGGGAGGAAAATGTGAGATGGTAACTTGGAGGGAGTCATGATAACAGCCTGCATAAGCTGAAGCACGTGAACGCCAGAGGAGGAGAGGAATTTACAGAAGTACGAAGGAAGTACTACAAGAATTAGTAAGATGAAAAATTTGGTGAAACTGTAAATATGAGACTGCAAAATGCTTTAAAGTAGACTTAAAAATATCAGACCAGACCAATGTCCAACAAACACAGTGCAGGAACCAGCCTGAACATTGCAACTGGGTAATCTGCTGCTGTATCCGAGCCTTCTAGACTTGCTTCTGCCAGAAGGTTTTTCTGCCAGAACTCCAAGACTCGTGTGAAGCTGATGCGTTGTGTTGCCGACTTACGTTACTGCTTATGAACTGCACTACGACAGGCTACGTAAGAAAGGTGAAGACCTAATGGATGACCTACTTCAAATCATCGTCTACCCAATTACCTGGAGAAATCTCTGTGGTGATGATGAGACATATGAATTTTAACCTAAGGAACAAGGGGAGAAGGTGGGAAGAGACTTGTGGGATTTTGAGTCTTCGGACTTGCTCACTGAGAGCGTAAATCAGATAAAAACGTATACAACAAAACACAAAGGAATGTGCTCAGAGGACAGCAAAGGGAATGATGGAGATGAAAACAGGGGACAGTGCAGGTGCTGAAGGAACTACACCTTGTCCCACAGACTGGGTGTAGTCAGGGAGAAACCAACTGTTTATGTACCAATACTGCAGCCTGGTAACACACCGGAGGAAGTAGAGATGGTAGGGGAAATGAAACTAGACAGCATGGGTATAAGAGGAACATGGTGGAATAAGACTCACGACTGGACCGTAGGTACTGAGAGGGATGCCATGCACAAAACCACTGCACACTTAAGGCAAACGGATCGTGCAACACACTCAGGATATGATCAGACATAAGCAAATGAGCAAAAAAGAGGCAGCATGGCTTAAGGAGAATAGGTTTGGATGAAACTGAAATCTTGTTAAGAACAGTAAAATAAGTTTTTATGGGACAATACTGAAACCTGTATTGATATTTTTGGATTTCTGATAGCGTTAGGAAATGGGAATTTTATGACAGTGAGATTTTTAGCTTTCCTGATTACAGTTAGAAAAGTATAGAATCATAGAATCATATCAGCTGGAAGAGACCCAGAAGATCATCGAGTCCAGCCTTTGTCTCAGCCCTATCAACCTACTAAAAAAATTCCCCCCATCGCAACATCCACCCATCTCTTAAACACCTCCAGGGACAGGGACTCAACCCCCTCCCTGGGCAGCCTGTGCCAATGGCTGACAGCCCTTGCAGTACAGAAATTCTGTCTAAAGTAATACCACTTAAAATGATGAGTCTTTGACTTTCCCAGATCTGATAGTTAACATATTTCTTCATGATTTATTCCCTGGATTAGGAAATGATGATGTTATTTAGCTTGGTTTGAGTGCATAAAGAACATGCTAAAAAGACAGTATAGAAGAGCTAGCCACAGAAAATACTTGTGACTTGAATGATGACAGCTTGACCTGTTATAAATTAAGGGAAGGCTAGCCAAAAGCAGATCTGGGAATAAGGCCTTCAGTTCTGAGAGAGAAAAACAAATTATTTTCTTCTGTAAAGGGTGGGGATTTACCGAAAAATACCGCATATCTTGGACATAAAGCCTATTAACTAGGTGTTTAATTTTGTAGTATTCTGCTCTTACTCACCTCCTTCTCCCTCTGTCTCACAGCTGGGAATATTATTTTACTCCTACAAGAAGTCGCTATGTGACACAAGAAGTTACCCATGTGGTGTAAATTCCACACATGGAATGACTGGCTTCTCTACACCAACATAGCTGTTCAGAGTGGCTGAAGTATGCAGGAATTCTACTCTCAACACTTCCCTCCACAGACCAAACTCTCTGCCACCTCTTTGATGTACTTATCGTGCCGGGTGGAGCTATGTACAGTATCACTTGGAGGCAGCTTGCCAGTCTTCGCGTCTGAGTTAATGGCCCATCTGGAGTGGCTAAGTCTGCCTGGAATTTTGATGCGTAAATAGCGTGTACAAAGATGCATCGCACAGAAAATACTAAAACCTACACGTTGTTGCTCTAAGAAAGTAACAGGGGAGAGAATTGCGTGCGACTTAAAATCAGAAAGTAGTAGAATTTTGGCCTTGATCTGTACTCCATTTTTACTACCATTTATTTGAAGGAGTTTTGCATGCAGACTTTGGGTTTTTTGGTAGCTGCGATAGGTTTTGTTTGAAACAGAACATTTTGGGATACTACTGAATTCGGAATACCATTAATTGGAATCTGAAGCATATCTGAATTTTGGACATTTTGCTCTTAGTCTAACAGATTTGGCAAAAAAAAAAAAAAATTACATGCTGACAATTCAGCACTTAACCCTCTATTTTTTTCTGGGTGGGTTTTTTGGAAAGAAAACATCTCAGCTGAATCTTTGTACCTCCCAGGCTGGGAAAGACTGCAGTGATACAGTTCTGATCACTACGATCTGCTGCATTTCTGTGTAACCTGGGAGAAACTCCTTGCTGTTACAAGTGTCAGTATTTTTCTGCCTGCCGTAAGCATTTCTACTTTGCAGCTAAGCATGCAGCCCAAATATTAACATGAATTCTAGACCTGCTTTTGTGTTAGAAACCCAAGGGGAGTTACAGGATCTAAACTTCAAATTTTCAAGAATGAGAAATTATTTGCCTTTTCATTTCCTAACTCTAAGAAGCGATGGGTTGCTTTGACAAGGTAGATTCTTCAGAGGAAAACTCAGGGGTTATTTTCTTCCTCCCCAGCTTGACTTTCTTCATAGTGGACGGAAATGACCTTTACGTAATTTAACTTCCTTTTGCTTGGTTCTTTCTGTCCAGCCTTACAAACCACAGAAGTCTTCAGCTGAACAAATGGGAAATCCAAAATCTGAGAGCTCTTTATTCAGGATAAGGGAGTTCTTTGTGAGATCATATTAAACATAAATACACAGTGTAAAACAAACCATCTGAATTATCTCCTCGAATGCATAACATATTATGTTTGACATTTCTAGCAAGAAATTTCTAGTGGATTGAACAATTGAAGAGAACAAATAAGAAAAGGGGAAGGAAGGGGAGGGGAACTGAAACATAGAAATCAGTCAAAGAGGAAAAGTCTTAGTTAAATAAGCTCTGTTGCAGTTAAATAGATGACTTGAATGAAGTAAACAGCATTTAAGGACAATTTAATTGAGAACTTGCTGAAGGCCTAGAAACATAAAAAAAAAAGTTAAAAATACTTTGAAAATATTTTTTAGTCTAGAATATCAGTGTTGATTTTCAAACTGATTTCCCAACTCCTTTGATAGAATTTGAGTACAGTCTTTGCTACCATTTTTCTGTTGGCTTTTAGAATGAAAGAATCTGCTATGCCTTCCATGGATATGCATTGAATTATCTGATAATGAGTTTTGGCAATAGCAGGAACAGCATAAAAACATACAGAGTTGAGAATCTGTAGGAATCACTTCAGTAGAAGATGGGACCACAAAGGAGAAGATGAACACAAGAGATTTTGCACTTAGATGCAGCACGTGTGTGTTTATTGTAACAGTGATATTCTAGACTAAGTGGGAGACCAGAGAAAAAGGGAATCATTAGTACATGGAAAAGTTTCCCCAGGAGTCTGTTTCCATGGCTCACTTATTATTCACTATCTTCCTCTTTAATGAGTAGAAGAATCTAAAGTGATTTCCAATAAAGTTTATGTAAAACGTGGTGCAGTAACAGGATGGTCAGAGATACCAGTTTTTACCCAACAGCCTAGTTCACACGGTTGGCCTGTACGTTGTATTTTAGCGCAGCTGCATGTAATATTTCACAACCGTGAGCACAGAACAGTTTATTAGGCAGGAAACTGAATTCCACAAAGAACAAGTAGCAATGTTGATTTCTTTTTTTATGACTGACTACTAACTGGAAATGAGATTCTGGTACACACATGGTATTATTTATGTCTGAGACCACATCTACATCTGAAGTATTCTTCTCTTTTCTGTTTATTGCTCTTGTTGATTTGATAATAGCATCTTCTAAACCAGAAGTTTTCACAGTGGTATTTGTGTTCTATTTCCTCCTTCCAAATGTAAATATTTTCATTTTTTCCCATCCTATTTTAACCAGTACGTTGTTCCAAATGGATTCAGCTGTTTCATTTTGCTCAGTGTTTTGCTCAGTTAAGGATCATCTTTGCTTCCAAGGCAAAACCAAAACTTGCTAAAAGTGAGTCTATAACTTTTCATTTTTAGGGCTGAAACATATAAATTGTTTTTTTCCTGATGGCTTGCATAGAAGCAAGCCCAAAAATTTTGGTAGCTTTTAAAGACCGTCTACTATTAGTTATGCATTGTTTGACAGTCCAGGTGGGATTAAGTTGACATTTATACCCCATAATATTTTAGCTGGTAATTACAACAGAAAAGAAAAACTGAAGGTGCTGAATGGGCAATGAGTAAAACAAAACAAAAAGAAATTCTTTCGTTGAATGAGTGGAAGTACAGGTGAACGCTTCTTGTACTGGTTGATGTTATGAAAGGTAGCAAAGAGTTGTGTTTCGGAGTTTCTTTAGCAGGTAATCAATTTTCTTTCTCTTTGGGAATTTCTTTTTCTCTTTTGTCTGAACAAAATGTACAGTCATCAATAGTTTCTGAGCAGCAGTCAGGAATAAGTGAAGCAGCCTGGAGTATGAAATAGGCACTTCATGAGCCAGTATCATGAGCCAGCATCATGGTGACAGCACAGTGACATGGGACCTTGCATTCAAGAGGGAACATGATAAGCCATGTCTTTGTATGCAGTATCTTCAACAACGTACTGTCGGTCATTACAGATATCCTGACAGCTGCAGCTAGGCTGTTTACTGACAATATGGGTAGCTCACAGTCAAACAGTCCTTCTATTTGAAATTGTAAAGGATCTTTCAGGAAGAGTTTATATGGACTCGATTTTTAACCTAATATCCTGCCACCGAAAAACTGGTGGATAGGTAAAACCTAATTAAAGACCGAAAAAATGTGAAACGCCTACTTCTTAAATGTAAGTAAGAGTGTTGGGTACTTTTCGTGATGGAAGAGGAGAGATTACTCATTGCAGCGGGGAAATGGGGCCCGTTGGGGACTGTAGAAAGGGGAAGTTCAAATACTAAATGAGATGTCAGAAGTGTATTCAGGGAGTTAAGGGGAGACGCTGCACAAAGATGCAGGTTTTAGGTCTTGCACAAAAAGGAAAAAAACAAACACATGTGCTTCTGTTGTAGTTAGTATCGGTACCGAGGCACGATGGATTCTAGTGAGACAGAGACAAGACCTTGAAATACCTGAGTCCCTTTCACAAATTAGACTCTCTTACTTCCTGGTAGGCTGCCTTTTGAAATGTTCACCTGAAATCACATTTTAAGTTGACTTTCCTTATTTACAATTTCTTTTCCTGTTTCCTTTAATTGCCAGTTTACTTTGCTCCCTCCCAGCTCACCTGCCCATCTCGTTGTTGCTCCAGTCTGATATTTCCTAAGCAAAACAGGGTGTTCTCCATGCCTCCCACAGTGCTAAACCCTCAGTTTCTGACTGTAGGAAAATGCAATAATGGGATGCTATAAAGGAAAACTTATTTTACTGTATTCTGAGTCACTGGAAAAAATAAGACCTTATTGTTATAATTGCTTGGCTGCCCTTTGGAGCTACACAGATCTGAAACAAGCTGAAAGCATGAACTTCTCATTCCATTTATGAGATATCAGGAATCAAAGAATATTTCAATGATTTGGTCAAATAACTCCACATTTCAAAACATACTGCAGGTCCCTTAAGGATAACTTAGGATTATACAAAGTAATTGCAACAGACATTAAATATGTTAGAAGCCTTCATTTTTTTTCCATGCCTAAAACATGTAGGATTGATATTTCTTTGCTTAGTGTCCCCTGTAATAAGTATTCATGTCTTTCCTATATTTGTTTAGAAAAAAATGGAAGATGATCTCATGAAACATCAAAGATATCTTGTTTTAATTCATAATTTCCTATTTTAGTTATCCGTCTTCTGTATTTTATTAGTTAGAAGTGTGATTTGCCTGGGCAGAATTTAGACTACAGAGTTCAGGAAAAAACACAGAAAACTTGGTTTTTTCCATTGTCTCGCTTCTAAGGACCCAATGTAATGACACATCGGAATTCTCCTGAAGTCCTTCAGGAATCCTCTTTCCACACATTCTTGTAGTTTCATTACTTAAATATGTGATGGGTTATTCCTAAGGTTTCTTGGTTTACATAGACACATATATAACATTATAAATATGCGTATGCATATATATACACACATACGCAAGTGTCTTTGGATGACTACACGCTACTTCGGAGGTTTCAGCTCTCATTTGCATGTCAAAATAAAAATAGATACAGAGAAGCCTGGTATCACAACTCTATTTTTTCCTTCTGTTGAAAAGCATTCTTAGGAGAACCTAATGTAACGGGCATTTACAACTAAATCAGAAATTATATTTCTGATACAGCTCCTCTCCTTTAAGGAAAAACAGTTTCCGCAAAAGCTAATGCCATTAGTAGTTGCGTGGGAATCCAAATAGCAAGCAAGTGTGCAGAGATACAGAGGAATATTTAAATGAAACAATCCCTGAGTGCCAATTTGGTGCTTTATAATCTACTTGCATAGCTGAGGCCTTTATTTCCCTTAAGATGATGTTGAGAATTTCTGCAAGTTTAAAATAAATTGTAACCAAAAACAAACCACACACCCACGATAAAGAAACGACCCACAACAAAAAGCACCAATGTAGCAAAATATGTAACTGTGTTTCCTTTTAATTAAGTTCTGCAGCTTCTCATCCGATGTGCAATTTCTTAAGTGTAATAGAGGGAGTTAATTGCCAAATACTTGGCATGGTTATTTATGTTTTTCCTTCACTCATCGTGTAGCCACATGCAGAGGAGAGAAATGATTGGACTAAGGTGGATGTCGAGAAAAATGTGTTTGTTCATTTGGAAACTGGAGTTTATTTATAAACCCCACAGATGGCTTCTGATTCCATTTCAAAAGCTCTTCAGAATAATTAAGCAAATGTGTTTGATGCTGAATTAAAAAATAGATTTAAGATGTGAATTTTTGTTTATCCAGAAAGAGAGTGAGTAGGTGGTGATTATGTGCAAATGATTGCTGATTGAGGCAGTGTGGTCTTAATTACTGGGTGGAAATGAGGCCCATATCATGGCTCATATGTC
The DNA here is from genome assembly GCF_000703405.1 of Apaloderma vittatum. Taxonomy (NCBI): domain Eukaryota; kingdom Metazoa; phylum Chordata; class Aves; order Trogoniformes; family Trogonidae; genus Apaloderma; species Apaloderma vittatum. The sequence continues at coordinate 50,842 of NW_009727756.1, forward strand.
CTTTCTCAAGCTTGTATCTGATTTGAGATTATGGCTTAAAGCAGATTTCTGAATTCTCTCTGCTTCACCTTTTCTTTGATGTTTGCACCTCTTTTCGCCTAAGAGCAATCATCAGAGATGCAAATGCTGGTGTGCCTTTGATTTAACAGAGGAAGGCAAGCTGAAGTTTATAGAAATTCTTGAGACTCTGGAGTTTCCTCTCCCCTCTAAATCTGTTGGGTTTTAGGTTATAGGCAGGGAGAGAAATCAGCGCAGTATTTTGCTTAGTGAGGCACAGTGGTTTACTGGAAAGGCTCCTACTTTTGTGAGTGTTCAAGTGTAAGAATAGGGTCCTAACCAAAGCTAAACCTTACAGCCAAAATGGGAAAATAAATTTCTAAGACGTCGTTTCTGGTGAATTTGCTGATTGAGGAAAGAATTAGTGAGGCCAGTGTTGCTGGGCCATCGTATGTGTCCATCTCAAATCAGCTCTGCCCCAGAAAGTAAAAGGAACCATCAGCATATGAACCTTTCCTGGAACTCCCCGCTTTTTCCCCAGCTTTGTATAACTTGTCTCATAGTTCTCAGTTTTGCGAAGGTGTTTTTGTGTGGTTTCCACGGTCAGGGTTGCATGGCTAAAATTCTGTACGTGACTGAACATTGTGAAGAGTCACCTGAAGGACCATGTACAAATCTCAAGCACCCCTTGTCTGCAGTTAGTGTCTCTGAGGAGAGACCACAATGTGATTAATTCCCAGTGTTGGTTTCAGTGACTGTTCAGATGTCTCAGGTTTACCACCTGAGATGTGGGATCCTCTCAAGTGAATCACAGACTCATAGTTAAAAAGGTCTAGTCAGCCCATCCATCATTCATCGAGGCTGAGTGTGTTCTCAGAAGCTATTTCATTCTAGGAGTAGCTGGTATTGTAGCTGGACCTTCCTAATGCTCAGCTTTCTTTTTTTTTTTTTCCTGTCTGAATTTTATCGCTTACTCCACCTCAGTCTTGGGAGGAATTTTTCCAAGTCCTGCTTGTCCAGGCTTCCTTCTTGGGAAAGAACTTAGTCTGCAAGGACAAAATGTGTTAATGAATGGGCTGTTTCTACAGCCTAAATCCACACCCGTCAAATCTGAAATCCTGCAGAGCCTTCCAAAAAAAAAAAAAAAACGAGAGAAGGGGTGGGGAAAGGAAGGACTGCCCCAGACTTCGGTGGGATATATCCCCTTATCTGTAAGAGTACAAGCAGTTTTCCTGGTGCCTTATGACTAAATCCTGCAACATGCTATGTTCTTTAAGTAAGCTCACCTCAAGAAACTAGGGGCATGACTTCAGCGTACAGTAGAAAAGGGCAAAGAGATATACCCTGCTGGTACTTCCACATGATGTAACGCCAAGCTATGCAGAGACATGAGTTCCTGAGCACCGTAGATCACTGCCAAAATGTAGATGGTTCTAGCTACTTGGGTTTATCTGCAAGGGTAAGGAGCCCCTATGCAATGCCGTACAACTGTGCCTACAACATTTGCAGCTCTGAAGCAGCCTCAGCTGACAGCAGACCAGAGCTTTCTTCACTGTGCAGAGGTACAAGCACATGCAGAACTGCTTCTTCCATGAAAGTGTTAAGCAATGCCATCCAGCCATAGGCTCAGTTCTTGCCCTGGCCTAATACTTTCCCATCCAAGCAAAATGGAGCAACTTCAAAAATACCGCGCGCGAGGGGGCCAAACTGTCCATTGGCTAGGACAGCAGCTGTGGTTGATATGGTCATAGTAAGTAAAGGGACTTAAAGCTGTGACTTCTGCACCCCAGGCAAAAAAGCAGTACCATCACACACTCTGGTCTTCCTCGCTCAGGAGTGCATGTTTAACCTTATATTCTTGGCTGCATTGTAATTCAGTTAATCACAATCTGAATAATTAAGGCTTTAACATGTATTTTCAGTTAGAGAAAAAAGATATTTCTATTCTCTGAAATTCTCATACGTAACAATATTGTGCAAAGGATCTGCTGTGCCTGCTGTCTGATGCACCCATATTTTGGAAGGAAATGAGTAATCTCTTGAGACATGCAATCTGCACCTCCTCAGACATTCAGTAAGAGTTTCTGGCTGCATGTGACTAGCAGAGTATGATGTATTTCTACTATTTTTTTTTCTCAGTTTTCTACGAGTGCTTCAATTACTTCTCTAATGGGCTAAGCTAGAAAAAGTGCAAAGTATTGCTATGTTCAGCAAAGACTGGGCCATGTGAACTGCATTTCAGATATCCATAAAGAAATGTGTGATTAAGAAGAGAGGAAAAACTAGCTAGGCTAGGACCGAAGAGGTGAATTTGAATGTAGGAGGGAGAAGTTAAAAAGGAATCCTTAAATAGTTGAGATAAGCTTTAGCATCCTTATATCTTTATTTGAACTGACTGTTGAACATTCATAGCCTGTCTACCTCACATCTATGGCCCTTGAGATACACCTTGTGTAATTCATCACTGAGGGATTAAGAAATTCGTAAGAGTTGAGGTAGGTCTATGCTTCCTGGGCTAGCTCCTACCCAACAGTGACTTTCCTCCTGTACAAGGGAAAGGAGATTTGCAGGAGTGCACTCAACACATTCTGTCGTGTTCCAAGACTCTAAAGACCTCATTTGGTATGATACTCTTTTTAAGGTATTGGCTGGAAGTTTCTGCTTGCTAGACAGTGGTGTGCAGAGTTTATTATAGTACCAGAAGTATTAGATTAACAGTATTTTCTTCCTTCTGTTATTTCTGCCTCTCTGACCCATACCCCTAGGGAAACTTTTCATTAAGTTCTTGTAACAATTAAAAAAGGGTGGTTATAGAAAGCAAACTGGGTGGAGTATGAATCCCAGCCAAATCTTTATGTGTATAAACATCTTTATCTTAATGTATCTTGCAAAATACGGGAAGGGGGGCTTTTTACTGATGGACTTCAAGGTACAATGAACAGCAGATAAACCGCAGACTCTCTTGCTAGTTCTCATGTTCATTTGTATATCACTGAATTAGCTCTCATATCATATCTTCGAAATCTCAGATGACTCAGCCATAGGTAATTTCTTGTAAATTCTGTGCAATCTGGCTGACACTTTAACATCTCAGGGAGCCTTAATAGCTTACCAGATCTGACTTGTTCAAAATGTTGTTCAGGCATGACCTGCTTAATTGTTCTAACATTTCAATACATGTTTAGCGTATGTATAAGCAATGTTTAGAGGTGGACAAATAACTCATAATGCTTTATTTATTGCCAGTTTTACACTTCTGCAAATCAAAAGTTTCTGAAAACATTGCAAATATTTTAGAAATACACTATTCAGAAGAAGACGGTAAATTCCTGAACAAATGCTTTCTTTACTAGTGAATCAAAAATGATTGAAAAAGTAGTATGCAGGAACCAAAAAAAATTGTGTGGGCTTGGTTTGCAATGATGATCATGTGATACTGTGTCATTTGATGATTAGTGTATTTATATAAATCGCCGGCATGGTGCAAATTCTGTAATTTACAAATGCATAAAACATTGAATTATTTTTTTTTCTGTATGGACTCTGTGTCTGGCTAATATCTTGCTGGGAGATCCTGTCACCTGAAACATCCCTCAGAAGGCAACCCAACAAGACTGGAACTGAAGGGAAGCACATTTTCAAAATCGTTTTCAAGGTAGCACTTTCCTTAACTTCAGTATGTGATTGTCACTCAACATTACTAAAGAAAAGACAAAGCAAATAAACCACAAGCAGCATCAGCTTTTGGTCAGTAAGAAACATCCATTCTCACACACAGCTGTGTTATTCTAGGTATGTAATGAAAGAAATAAACTTCAATACATAACTGAACTCTTAGCAGCTATGTAATAATATCCCCAGTGAGTGTTTATTTTTCATTTCTAAAATATTGGCTTGCATTGCTACTCAAGCCAAGTTGTTAAGCAGGCAATCGATGTCTGGTCTAGTGTGACAATTCCCAGCTCTAAGACGAACTCGCCACGTTGCAACAGCAATTCAGCTCCTCCCTTATCTATTTCTCTACCAGAAGTTCAGAAACATGTGAATGTGCAGAAAACAGAGTTTCTGTCTCACTAATTTTACAAAATCTATTTTCTGTGCCTCTGTCCCAGCCTCACGAAAAGATCCTGCCTGCAGAGTCCATCAAAGTTGCTTTCTTTTGCTTATTCCTATACAGAAAGCAATTTCTCTCAGAAGTCATTTATTTTCCTTCCGATTCCCATCCATGCAGGGGTACTTAGTGCTGTTTGGAGCTGAGGCGCCTCCCCAGGCTCCCTGTTTTCCAGTGGGGCTCAGGGAGACAGCTGTCCTGGCTTTGTCTGGGTATGCCCAGCAATAAAGGCTCAAATCTTGGTAAACAAGCTGCTGCAGTTGCACCAGTAGGAGCCAAGTTCATTGATTCTTGGCTGTGTTTACTGTAAAAGTAACTTTTTTTAAAAAAAAAAAAATTTATTGGAGAGGGGGAGAAGCGGGAAATAATAGTTGCTGATGATGTCTGTGCACCCAACAAGGCAAAAGGACTGCCTGCTTGAGGAAGATGTTACTGCTGTAGCAATGCATTACCTAAAGCCATGTAAAAGGGGCAGAGTGCTGGGTCCAAAACCAGCCCTGCTGTGCCTGCCAGCCTCCTCACCCCAATCACTGCGTGATGTGCACACACCTGCACCTTCCCTCCTAGAGCCAGGCTGGAACCAGCTATTATCTTTGCCTCTGAAAACAAACATGCCTATTATGAACTAAAATTAGGATACTTTTCCTTCCCTTCCACCTTTCACAGGGGTCATAAAGTGACTAACAGGGAGACTGCTGAAATTCAGTAAGTTTCTGTTTATATACAGATCCGGTCAGGTTTTAACATTCTTGGTGACTGGAAAAGACAGGCTTAACTAGTCATTCCCACACTGCTATGTTTAGGGCACAGCCTAAATGTGGCTCTGTTACACGTGGCTATAGCAAGACTGGCCCAAGCAGTCCTGGTGTGTCTGTGAATGAACCCACCTAAATTTGGGGGTTTTGTTTTACTCAGAAAAAAATATTGTATCAGTGGCTCTAAATCTCAGGTAATCCCTCTATGATCTCTCAGTTTGTATATATACAGAGGAAAACCAACAGAGTATGCAAAGTTATCATAATATAGATACTGGGATTAAACCAAACACTGTTCACAGCTGGCTTGACTCAAAACTCTTCAAAATCAGTAGAAAACTTCCCTTGACTTTGAACAGCTCTGCTCAGGCCCATTTTAGGCATAAGAATCCCTAAGGATTTACCTGTAGCTACAGTTAACAGTTTGCTTATGCAAATATCAAGTGTTTCCTGAGTTGTGTGAATGTTTGCATTTTGTAAAGCTCACCTGATCTTCTAGAGCTTTAAATGTTTTATTTCGTTATTGCAACACACTGCACAGAAGGGAGAGTGGATGAGAAGGGATGAGGGCTAAGGAAAAGGAGAAATGAGTGGAGACGAGGGAGAGAAGTTGAGGTAGAAGTTGGGAAGCAAAAAGAGAGTGGAAAGGCAGTGGGCAGGTGAGGGAGATGAGAAAGAGCACATCCTGGAGATGGCTCGGTGTAAGCTGACTTTATCTACTGTTAACTTCAAATGAAGGAAATGAAAGTGGGAATGCAGAATGCTTAGCGCAAAGATGGTGGGACACGTTCTGCTATATCTGTTTCCAGGTTCTTGTCATGTGGTGTGTGCTAGGAGGGCTGGCCAGGGAGGCTGAAGGGCAGAGACGGGCTGAAACCACCTACAGAGAAAACACGTCTCCCCTTGTCTCCCCAGTTCCCCCCGTACTCCCCCCAGCCCTCCGCACAGCTGCTCGTGACTCGTTAGTCACTAATGCGTTCGGCACGTCTCTGCTGCCTGCCTCCACATCTGGTGGCAGCTGCTGCGTGCGAGCCAGGGACGTGGTGACTGGCTGGGAGCCGTGGTGTGAGGGCTCTGAGCCTGGGCTGCTCCTGGGATTCTGCCTGTGCTCTGGGGGAGCCGGCTGGGCCAGCCAGGGCTGCGTGCTTTGAGTGGTGCCAGGAACCGGGGAGCTGATGGAGCCGCACGGGGAAGTCTCGCTGCAAATAGTTTCTTACGGCCTGCTCGAGCGATTGTGGCTGTTAAGGATTTCTGCCTGTGTTGGATGAGGGAGCTGTTTAGGGATCTGGGGCAAACCAGTAAAACAGGCTGATGAATCCCTGCGGTAGGTGCCAATCTGGGTTGCTGCCTTTTTCAGAAGTAAACAACCAGGAGCCATTGTTCATCTTCCCAACTCTGCAGGACACAGGCTGTAAATTACATCTGTGAACAAAAGGTTGATGGGAGTAGAACCGGGTGCCCAGCTTCCCAAGGGAGTGCTTTGCCCTCCAGCCAGAGGAGCAGCTTTTCTGGCTTAAACCAGCCCAGGCTCTTCTTGCGCTTTCCCATCCACGCTCAGCGCCCAGGAAAAGTGCACAGGGCAGGATTTGCTGCGCTCAAGCATTTGCAACTGTTTCCATTACAAAACCCATTTTCAGGGTTGATCGTGGAAATTAAATCCAGTCTGAAATGCAGGAAACAAGATTGCAGTCTAGGGACATGGGAGGAAATCTTATTAAAAATACCGTATCTTATTGTGATTACAGTTAAATGGGTATAAAATCCTCCCTCCTCCCCTGAATCTGACTTTGCAGCCAGGCTCACGGACCAGCTGTAGTCTCTGAAGAACGTACACTGCCAGAATTACCTGATGAGATTTGTGCTTTATATTTTCACCAAGACTATGTTCCTGTGTGGCTGCCCTGGGTGACCCTGCTCTGACAGGCGGTTGGACTGGATGGTCTCTAGAGGTCCCTTCCAAGCCCCAACATTCTGTGATTCCATGATTCTTCACCTCCCCATAACTGGCTTGAAATCTCCACCAAAATACTTTCAGAGAAGGATTTTTAACTTTTTGGTTTGTTTTTTTTACAAACAGTTTTTCTGCTGGTAATAGGAAGTTTTTCAGATTGGGAGCTTCCTTTTCAAAATTTCTGGGTTTTACACAGAAATGGCAGTTATTTTGACAGAACCAAAATTCCATTTTTAACCCCTTCCACTCCTTAACCTCCCATTACATAGTGAAACCGATCTCCATTGGTGTCATTTATTTCATTGTAAGTTTAGGTACATTAATTTTCTAGTCTGTCCACATAATAAAATCCAAATAAATATACAATTTAGAGAGAGACTACCCCACTGAATTCCGTGAAATTTTGGACTTGGACTTCAGAATTTCATCCTCTATGGGAATTGCTGCAAAACCATCTCTTTATATCCCTGTAAGCCATGCATGTTTCTTTTCCAGGGCTCCAACACGTGTGCTTCCTAATAGGGTTTTAATCAAAATTAATTGGTCTGGCTGCAGCTTATGCATGTGATAAAATCATGAATGAATTATTTTGGTGTTCCTGTGCTATACTGCAGCATCGTAGATACAGTATCTGCTGTGCCAAAGGCTTCACAGCAACCCCTTTTTTTACATGCCGGGGTTTTATCCTTTTAAATTGCACTGCTTCATTCTCTTTTGAAAACCTAACTCTTTGTATTATTTTATTATTTTTTTTTTAATTGCCAGTAATTTAACTGCTTGGTGCCAAAGGACTAACCTAATTTCAAAAGCTCAAACATTTAACTATGCAATTTGTGTTGTTAATAATCATGTCATGAACTGATAGGTTCAACTTTAAGCGATGCTTTGCTGCATATCCTCAGCTGAAGATTTGCTTTAGGATTTTTCTGTCCCTATATACTAAGATTATCTCTAACACTTGCCTACACCCCTGAAATGGACATTATTCTTCATCCACCCGTGCCAATGAAAATTATTTTCATTACAAATAGCTGCAAACAGGACATGAATAGAAAGGTATTTTGCGTTCATCAAAAAAAAAAAAAGACTGAAAAGATACCTGTATTTTAATTTAATATTCCATGCTTCTGTTTCATCCATAGGGGTGAATTTTAAATAGGGGTGAATTTTAAAGGTTATTTAGCAATTGGAGGAAAAGATATGCTAAGTAAACTCACAACGTGCATTAACTGTGCACCAGGATTTTAAATCCCACTGAAGTTCATTCATGTATTTTGATGCCAAAATATCTATAGCTATAAAAGTACATGAATTCACAGAACTACTTCTTTTCCACTAGTATAAACAATAAAGTGTACAGGAGATTGAGTTTTTGTTGCTTTTAAAGCCATTGGTTTAAAAAGAAAAAATAGCATCCGCACTGAATAGAACGTATTTTATCTGTAACTTCAAAGTTGCTAGCTTCTTTATAAAAAGATCCCCTGCGTTTTAAGGAAAGATTTTCACTTTAACCTTGTCCCATCAGATATTGTAGACCTGTAGGAAAAGCCTGTTGGAACCTGTTGCTAAGAACTTGGCTGACTGAGGAGAGGATAGCCAGCCATCTCTAAGTCAAAAGTCAAAGAAAACGCAAAGTCCTGAAAACCTCTTTGTGTAATATTCTTGTGCCTGTGGCTGGAAAGACCTGTCTGTTCTTTTTCCATTGTTTGTGTGAACAGAGATTAAAACTTAATGAGAAAAATTCTTTCCGGTGGGAGGGTCGACAAAATGGTAACCTGGTACAGAACTGCTCGTTTCGAATTTGCCGAGCAAAGCCGCAGTCAGGGCACTGCTGGCTCTTAGTCATTGCCACGTGTGGGTTGCTGCAGGTGAGATGTCCTGGCTTTGGTGAGCCCTGGCCCAGCCCTCGTTCCACTGCACACAATGTGCCGCCGCAATTTTGCAGCTCCGAGAAGAGGTCAGTGTACGGAGACACCACGGCAAATTGCTAAGGCACACAGCGGACGCACCTTCCGCTTATCTAGAGAGGCTTTGAGATTTTTCACCAGGGATTTCGGGTGGTGTCTGGAGTCACAAAAAAACCCACACTGCAATGCACGTGTCCCTCGGGAACTGAGACCTTGTCTCAGTGTCACAGGCTGTCATGTGCTCTCATCCTGTTTCTCTGCTTTGCAAACTGGAAATAGGAGGAATGGTTCCCTCCGTACCTGATACCATCAAGATAATAAAACGCCAGCCTTAGTTCTCAGTGCCACTGCTGGCGTGGCATCAGTCACTATTCTTGTTGGAGTGGCCTGCGCAGAGAAGCCAAGGGTCAGACGGGGTGTGGGAGACTGAACCTCCTCGTCTTGGCATCTTCTTGACGTTATCCTCCGGGGACAAACAGAAACACGTTAGAAAGGCTCATTGCAGAGAAACATTTTGCTTGCTCGAAACTGAATTGAAAAAATAGAAAATGAGACGGGGCCAAATAAGTAAAGTATTTTGAGGAAACATCCAGGATGTTGTAGGTGCTTTGCTGGGATTCAGAGGATCTGGTGCTCTGTGTTCACCTGGTTTGCTGTAATGAGGAGATTTTAAAACGTGGGAGGGGAAGCTTACAACAAGCAGTGCCTTTCTGAGCTAACTCGTGAGAGATTACACACATTTTCCGGCAAGCGCAATGGGCATAGTTTTTGACTGTACTTGTGCAAGAAGAGGAGGTTTAGTGCCTCTTTAAAACTCGAGCGCAGTTGCTTAGTCACTATTAACTCTCCTCCCACCCCCCTTCTTCCACTGCTGGGTGTGACTTTTTGATGGAGCTCCCCCTCCCAGTTATGTCATTACTTCAGTTGCTTTGAATCAGAATAAAAAGTGCAGCAAACTTCAGACTCATTGACTGGAGGTTTAACAAGCGTCGGAGCTTTTCGTCTTTCTGCAGCTTGCAAGGATCTCTGTTTTTTGCAAAAAAAACAGTTCCGAGAAAACAATGGCCACCTTCTCCTTATGGGCAACTTTTGGATTATGCTTGCTGAAGCTTTGTCTAACAGAAACACGTAAGTTTTTTATGAATGAAAACACTCACAGTTGTTAATAAGTTTAAGCTTCAGACGGCGAGAGCTTTTCTGCTAAGCAGCTAACAGCTTTCTTGCATCTGCCTTGGCATAAAGTTTTGTTATTTGTAAGAGTCATCAGAAATGCTTTAGAACTGTAAGCTCAGCCGTGCTGGTCTGTACAGTCACAGAAAATTGTGTGTTGCTTCTGAAGTGCAGTTCCAGATTTATAAAGAGTGAATCGTAGATCGTTAAAATTTAAACTAAGAACAGAAGCACATCAGGGAATTTAGAATAGCTCTGGCACATTGCTCGCTTCGGCGATGTGACTGCTGTTACACACTTAGTTTGCTCTCGTTTCAGAAAGTAGAGAAAAGAAGGGTGGGGGGAGCAGGGATGGGGATGCCCCCCCGGCATACAACAACTGCATTCTCGAGTTTATGTGGGCTGAGCTAACAGCTAACACAGACTGCATTTGAACGCAGCCTTGCTGAACAGAAGCAAAACTGCAGTGATCTGTGACTGAAATTTGGAGAGATTTTCTGCCAAGAGGGCTTGTTTCTGACTTCCCAAGCTTTCTTTGGGGCTGACTAACAAGGCTTCGGAACAAAGGGGGTTAGAAGTGACCACAAAACTCCATTCATTAATTAACTTTCTGTAGCTTGCTTATCGGCTTCGAGTATTTGTATTTAAAAATGAAAGGTTAGTACAGAGACCAAAAAAAAGGAAAATATATGTCCAAAATGACAAAGTGGTTTTGAAATTTCACATGATGCAGGCTCAACCCTGTCTGAGGGAAATGGTCCTGCCTTTAATAGACTCTCACTGTGACAGCAGCTGCCTCGAGGCATTTTGTGGTTAGGGATAACGATTACGTTTCTACATTATTTTCCTGCTCATCAGTTCCCGGAGTCCAACAAAATACATTTTTCATGGCCATATCACCCAAGGGCTTTGTGTGTATATAGTAAATACATATCTCATTTGTTTGAGCTGCAGTAGATCCTTCTGTAATGGTTGTGGCGCTGCTGGGCTGTGAATGGGTGTGTCGGAGCGAACAGTTCCCAGTGCATCTGTGATGGCTGAAGAATCCTCATTGCTTTTCATTCTAAAATTGTCCATCTGTTGCACAAAGGTGCTCTCGCTAAGATCAGGTGTATGGATAAAGCCTTTAGAGAAAGGGCAGGGGTACTGTAGGAGAAAAAAGTATGTCTGAGATGTGTTTAAAACCTTGGCTTGGCCCAAGATTGTATGCTGTGTGAGTATTGTAATCTTTTGGTTACCGCCTCCTCGACTGATTTCTCCTTTTATGAACTGCTAGGAGCATCCTAAAGAAGCAGGGTCTGCGCCGGCTCTGGGAGTAATGCACTTTTACAGAGAGGCATAGCAGAAAACCCCATCATCTAGTCTTCAACATAGTTACAAAAAGTAACTTCACACATGCCCCGAGGGAAGTTTCTTTAATGGCTTAACAAGGTATTAGACTGTAGCTGCAATATATTTTAGTCGGTATGCAGTGCATTCCAGTGTGACTTTGTAGTCGGTAATGGCTTCAAAACAGCATTTGGTGGTGGTTTAATCTTCTTTTTTAAAACGGTGACTTTGCTGTGTATCGTAGATTAGGGGCCATTGCTGTTGGGATATACCTTGCTTGAAGACAAAACTCAGATCTGCTCCTGAATTAGAATTTTGATTATTTTAGTTCAGAATTTTGCAGAATTATAAAGCACTTGGGATTCCTCTTAATGTGGTTTCTAAGGAAAAATGAGATATAGTTCTATGCTGTTGTGACCGTCTTGTCACTGTCGTGTGAGTATTGATGTGGCTTTTTCTGTCTAGGGAGGCTGAATCCAGGAGGATATAGATGCTGAAATCTTGCTAAATGACCATTCTGGGGAGTATTTTCCCCTGTGAGCATTATGTATTTGTGAAAATACTTCTCTCAAAGCTTTCCTTGATTAACACAAAGTGAATCCTGGAATTTTGACCCCTGATGGGAAGAAGCTAGAATAGAAGTGATGGTAAAAGTGAAATGAATAGAGGGAGAATGAGTGGGAAGGAGGAGCTGAGCTGTAAGCACTTGGAGAGCTTGCCAAAGCCTCAGTACTAAGGAAGGCTACTATAGCTCTCAGTCAGTCACAAAGAAAGGGACTGCCTGCCGCTCCGATTATCCATCCACCATGTAAATTTGTAAATAAAGCAGGCTGAAGAAGCTCTTTGTGCTAGATTGTTTTCATTTGGTCTTTACAGTGTGCTATGTTGGCTGTTTTCCCAATGCTGCAAAGCTTTGTTAAAGTTCGCTTAAACTTCCATCACTGTTTAACAGAAAGGTTATATACCTGCCCTTGAAATACTCTCACACGTGGAGCCAACAAACTGTGTCAGAGAATTGTCTTAAGAGACAATTGAAAAGAATCAACGATTGTTGATTCTTCAGTTACTGGCGTTCACCACAATGCAGAACCGTCGCCTTGAAAACAGGAAGTCAGAGAAAGGCTTAACGAGAGAGGAAGGCTTAACGAGGAGAGATAGCATCACACAACCGAAGAAGAACTTCTTAAACTAAATGCTTTTAAAACCACTGGCAGCTCTAGCCAAGGTTAAATGAAATGTTCCCCCATACCTGGTGTGTATTTCTTTCCAGAACAGTTCCCATGACTCTTATAGGCCAGGACTTGGAGACAGCATAAATGTTGCAGTCATTCGTCCAGCACCTAAACATGCATGAGCTTCTCCTGTAGCAAGAATGGGACAGCAGGATGAGATGTCCTGAGATGCTGATAGACAGGTGTGAACAGCAGAGAGAATCACGAGCTCAGTACTACTAAAATACTCGTTGATGGCTTCTCTAGAATTTTACGAAAGGGTAAACAAAATGCTTTTGTTGAGGGACAAGTGCCATTGCAAATGTAAGAACTTTTGGAAGAGAAACAAAAAAGTAGGTTCCAAGGGGATGTTTGGTTTTATGGCAAGGAGCATGGTGGATTGCAGAAAGCAACTAAAATTAGTTATATAGACTGTGTGAAGTCTGGAAGAATTTAAGTTAGAGAAGGAATCCGAAATGTATCCAAACAATAACACAGTGTAAATTGCTACAGACATTTCCACTAATTTGGGTAGCAACTGTCAGGAACAGGGGAAAATAAATAAAGACAGATAGCAGCAGCAATCAAGGTAATGCATAATAGGAGTGGAGCCTATAGATATCTGAAAAGTTAGAAAAAGTAAAAATCGTGCTCCTGACATGGTGGAGGAAAAAGTTCTGGTGTGCTCCGGGTTAGTTTAAAAGCAAAGGTCTAACAATGCAAGATGGCAATGTTCTTGCCAGAGAAGAAATGTTGTTCAGAGGGTGTGGCTAGACAGCAGCAGCAATTAGGTTGAAAATAGGTTGCTAAGAGACATTGTTTGTCAGGACAGATCAATAAAGGGCAGACAAGATAAACATCTTTAAAGGACAGTCTGGGTATTGGTGATTTTGCTACTGGGTAAGAAGACAGAGTAGAAAACCTGTTAACTGTTCCTTCTTTATGAAAGGATAATTTTAGTTCTGAATGTAGTTGACTGGTAGTGAAGTACATTGGAGAGAAGCAGATTAAAAATTACATAGAGCTTCTTCTATAAGGAGAGGATAAGGCAGCTGAAGACCTTAGAAGCTGCAGAGATGCTGTAAGAAGGCTTTCTGGTCTTACCTTGTGTTTCCATTCCTGCACTAATGGAGAGTATTTGAACACGCAGACAAGAGAGAAGATGAGATAATTCTCAACTTCATGTGACATATATTCGATTAGTTACAAAATTTACAAAACCTTGGGGTTTGGGTTTTGCTAGGTTTCTTTAAGAGAACCCTATGGGAGAGAGTGAGTGCTTTGCCAAACTCTTCTCTAAAATTGCTTCTTACAGGCTAAATGTACCTAGTTACCTGTGAACTGGAACTTCACAGAGCGCTTAATCATGAAAGAAACATGACCCATCACAGTAATATTTCTTACTTTGAAAACAATACAACACTGTACTGGAACAATTCATTGTGTTCACAACATGCGATATTTTAGCATCAGCTGTTAACTAGGGGCATTCTTTATCAAAATTCATTTTTGAGCCCTAAACTGAAGTCTCAGACCAAAGGAGTTCAAACTTCCAGCTGAAGGCCAGCAAAGTGAGAGGAGCAAGACGGAGGTTGGGTTTGTCACCAACACATCTCCGATACGTACATCAGGGTTGCTACCAATTAAAACCCGTATCCACAGTCGATTTTGCTCTTTGCCTTTACCTCTGAGGGTTCCTTTGTGGTGTCTCTGGACCATTCTCCATGGGTTATCAAAAGCTGTAGGCATGCAGCCAGTTTGATGTAGCTGCCAGTCATTTTCCAGGCTAGACCACAAGTTCATCAGCTGTTAACGTGCAGTTATCTCTCACTCCCAGGGAGGTAATAATTATTCCGAAGACATGAGACTGTAGTTATCAGTGACCATTATGGCTGCGGCTAATGCTGGTGCCAGAAAGGATTGCGTCAGTCCTGAACGTTTATCAGCTTCGTCCCCATGAAATCACAGGCTTCCCTCCAGCGGCATCAGCAGTAATATCAGTAGCAGCTGGCTGTGATTTTCCTGCCTTGCCGGGGCTGCCAGAGCTGACCCCACCCAGGAGACTGTGGAGCAGCCGGTC
>NW_009727756.1:65395-66600 GCF_000703405.1 Apaloderma vittatum
AAGAGGGGTTTTCCTTGGAGAATCTTTCCAGTCAGACTGAAAGTTCAGCTAATTGTGATTTAAAGTTCAAACATCCGTGACTATTTCCTGGCTAACGAAACCTACAGTCATTTTTGGAGTCTGTGCCTACAATTAACAACGTAATTAAACTCCCTTTTGTATGTGCTGGCTTTGGGACTTTCCAGTTCCTCTACATGACAACGCTGGCTGCATTATATAATGCAGCAATCTTATTTCAGTACAATAACCTTCAATCCTCACACTGTGAGTTAGAAAAGAAAAAAAAAGACAGAAAACAGTTGAAGAATAATCTACAGTTTTGGCGATTACTGACATGGAAGCTCAAGCTGCCACACCAAGTCAAAGTAAAAATCACATTTTAAGTTTGAAAAACAGATTACTTACTTTTTTCTTTCCTTTTATTGGTTGACTGAACTAGGGTCAGTAGCTGGAAGCTCTAAGAGACTAGGTTGTCTGTGCGAAAAAGAAATAGAAGACATGCAGCAGCTGTGGTAAAACTTCTGGCCGTGTTTCTGTTAATGCTACTGTTCCCAAAGCCATGTGAGATGGTTATAAAAGAGGTTGCCAGGGTACAGGCTGACAGCCAGCAATCATCAACTACGCAGTTAATGTCTGTTTTACTAAATACCTGCTCTCGTAAATAAGAATCTTCCCTTGGCAGAAGGAGTCATAGTAAAAAAAAAAAAAAACAAACCTGCTATGGCATAGCTTTTGTTGATTATGTGTGTCTCACAGTGGCAGCATGTTGGCAAAACAAGTTCTCAGAACTATATTTCCCTAGGGGGCTTTTTTATTGTTATTTTTGTTAATGGATAGATGTCTGCAAAGAAGCAGGGTGTGGTGTGTGGGGGTAGATGTAATGAATAGTTTCTTGCAGAGTTCCTGTACAGAAGGGAAAGGTTAACTGAAGCTCACTGCATGGTCTATGGCTGCCCAGGACCCTGCAGGCAGATGCGAGCGAGCTCGGTGCAGCCAGCAAGCAAGCTGCCCTCAAATTGGGGTCTACAAATAAAGCCTTAAGTCGGCAGCCTCCCTGGGAGATGTACCTTGCCACTTCGGGGGCTTATCAGCAAGGGGCTGGTACCATGCTCGCCAGAGTAGCGCGGCTGCAGCCGTTTTCAGAGAGCAGGCAGAGCCCACGTGCCCGAAGCCGGCTGAGCGAGCTGGCAGCTGCTCCTTCTACA
>NW_009727756.1:66631-104402 GCF_000703405.1 Apaloderma vittatum
CGGTTCAGCCGTGCCAAGGGGAGAGCGTGGCAGTGGGATTTAGCTGTTTGCCTGCTCTTTGCTGTCAGGCGGTGGGCGCCTTACAGGCAGAGTATCCCTGTCACAGAATGAGGGGGCTAAGGCAGCGACAGAGCATTGCAGGAACCGTAGGGACAGCCAGGTCTTCCCAGCTCCATCACAGCGCTCTGGGGGAAGCTTCTGCACAAGCAATAAGGACTAGTTAACTGGGCATGTGCAAGGGAAAGTGGTGTTTTCCAATTATAAAGAAACATGATTCATTAATAACGAAGATGCTGAGGGTGAGGCCTGAGCTCATCATTTGCTTTCACTCCCCTATTCTTCTTCTTCCTCTTGGTTAGGTGCCCTCCATTCATTTACATGTCCTTTCCCTTTTCCATCATTCACTCAGACATCTTAAGTGTAGAAAAAAAGCCTCTTTCACTAATAAGTCTTCATGTTTATAAATGCAGGTTTTTGTTCTCCGTTCCAATGTACTGCGTATGCATAAAGTTGACGTATAGGAAGGAAGTGAAATAATATGCATTCTGTTCAAATGGATTCCTCCAGTAGCAGTGCTATAAAAGTCAGATAACACTTCTCTGTTGCTCTGACACTTTAATCCTGTTTACTTGTGCATGTGCTATCTTATACACACACTGAACACTGGCAGCTATTTTCAGTTCAGTAGCACTGATAGACATTAATGAAAGTGAATTACACTTTTCTTTAAAAGTCCTTTTTCCAGACTTATCTTTTTTATGATTAGGGATGTTTGAATCTGTTTGGCAAATGAGAACTGGCTTAAATCTTTTGTCTTGCTGTCAAACTTAACACTTCTCTATGTTCAAGATCTTTAAAATTGATTTAATGATTAACCGAAATTTAGTCAAGTTTCTTTCTTGTTTGGAGCAATACTTCCTAGTGATAACTATCAGCTCTTGTGACCTTGGAGGCATTTGTACACAAAGACTTGGTTCTCTGGGAAAACTGAGTGCTGAGAGACAAAAAATGATCCAGCAAGTCAGAGGAGGAGCCTAGAACAGGGACACTTCTATGACAGTTCTACAACAATTCTGTGATTCTGTGACACTGTCTCTGAGCTGAGCAACAATGCCGGAAGGCCGTGTGGCCAGAACCTCACAAGTCCAGAGAAATGTGGGTGTCACTGTGCAGCAACAACCTGTGGTACTCAGGTGTATCTTTTAAATCTCCTCTCTCTTCTTTTGAACGGCTTTTTCCATTTCTCATACCTATTTACTGTTTTCCCCACTAATCCATGTCCATTTCTCTGGGACACCTGGCTGAAGTAGTGCAAAAAATCTGATGCACTCTTGTCTATTTTCTTTTGATTTTGGCCCACTGTGCTGGCAAGCCTAACCTACTGTCATTGTATTCAGCATCCAGCGACCTGAGATCGATATTAACAAAGTATCAGTCCTACATTGCACTATCAAGAGTCACTTTGCCTCCTTGAGAGAAGCAAAAACTCTTCTAGCGTAGAAAAAAACCCCAAACTTTTCTTGAAATCTTGTGTTGAGCTCTAAATTCTTAAACTCTTCTTTTCCAGAGTGCAGTAATATCATTTTATTACAGAGAATAGATACCCAGTGATTCCAGTTCATCGCTGAATGGGCACGGCTGAGGTTTTAGAGAGGCAACTATCCAATTCATAATTCTTCTGTTATAAGCGGTTATGGGCAGACATTGTGAGCATGTGAGCCACTTTCCCCTGGTGACTGCCTAGAGAGAAATTTCTTTCCTGCTTTTGTGGTTTGCCTTAGAAAAGCCTGGATCCATTTGCTCACTACTGCAGAGCTCCCCTCAGAGTGTGTACGATGACTTTTTGTGTCTCCTGACATTTCTATTAGGTCAGTCCCATTCATTCTTTTTCTTAGACTGTATTTCCTGGCTGCTTGTTGAGTGAGAAAAGATCACAGCAGTCTTGCTTTATTTTCTCAACATCCCCTTGACCTGCCAAGTCTCACACATTATCTAGTAGTGATAGAGTTTGTGTTCATGCTGAACAGAGCACAGCATTAACTGGCTTTCAAAAGAGTGAAGCAGAGGCAATCTCACAGCATCATGGACCAGTAAGACCAGCAGAGTTATTCAGTTTTTTCAGAGCATCTGTAGGCATAATTGCTAGACAGTGTTTTCTGTCTCTGTGGGTTCATGTGCATTAAAGAAAAGCCCAATTGTCCAGTTTTCCAGGAAGAGGCATTTCCTGTGACTTGGAGATTATTAAGACCAATAAATGAAAACAAATTTGTTTTCTGTTAACACTTTGTTGAGAGTATATTTTCATCCAGGTGATCCGTTTCTTTCTAGAGTTGGAGATATTTTTTTCTTCTTTTATATTTCCTAACAATTCCTGTTATTGACATGCATGCCAGTGGGGGTCAGCCCTATATTAAATTAGTGTGAATTACACAATACATTACATACAGAACAATGCAAGACTGATACAATATTGCAAGATCAAAGATCAGTGGAACTTCTATGCAAAATTTTGCCTTTGCAAATGACTGAATTCTTTAATTAGTTCCCTTTGCTGAGCAGATGAGAAAAAAAATCAAAAAACTCTCTGTTCCTGACCGTGTTACCCTTCAAAATAAAGTATAGGCAATGTTACTTTCTTCAATTTCTATGTTGTCACAATCCCGTTTAAAAGACATAACATAGCCCCGGTATTGAAAGTCTTGGCCCAGCAAAGGTTATATCCATTAATAACCTGCAAGAGTGTTTACTGATAACGTCTCCTTGATCATACACATCCACACCTTCAAAGCTCAAGGTGGGCATTAGAAACAAAATGCAGTGGTGTCTCCTCAGTGTATCCTGCAGCACCTTAAACATTTGAACTTTTTCAATATCAACACGTGTCTGAGATGCACTTATCTGCTGGATTCTTCTGAGCACTGTGGAACTTGAATTCTTGAAAGAGATTTGACGTCTTACACTTTCTCAGTGTATATGGTGTTTAAGTTACCATAAAACTTAAAATTTCAAGTCTTGATATAGCTTTATTTAGCACAGTCAAGATTATCTGAATTAATGAGAAAGAAAGGAACTAGACAAAATTGCTGATAGCGGGCAATAATGACATGGGGAGGTTGTAGCCCTTTGGAAGTCAGTGATTTTATCCCCACCTCACAGGTAGGGAAACAAACAGAGAAAGGGAAATAAGTCACCCAGCAATGTACCTGTAAATAGAACATTTTCTCCTAAGTCCCAGCCTGGTGTTTAATCAACAAGATTAGTGCCACTTCTGCTTGAATTTCAGAGAGCAGCTATGATTTCACATACAGGGCTCTTTCAGCTGAAGTAAGCACTATTATTATTATTACTCATAAGTAAAAAGTCCTTGTGTAAACATCCTTATGCTGGCTCAGAAGTGAGCAAGAATACGGAGGACCAGGGCATTCTCTGGAAAACTGTTATCTTGAAAGCAGGAAATTCTCTTCAGTTACTAACTGTTTGGTAATCCATCACTGAGCCTGGCTATGCAGATCTTCCTTCAGGTGGACAGTCCATGTGAGGAAATACTCTTTATGAGTAATAGCTAAGTATTTTCCTAATTTTTGAAACATCCTTACAACCTAATGTTTGCAGACCTGCATTGACTTTATTAACCAGTATTGGTCAAATACTTTATCTGACTTTATTACTCATACTCGTAGTGCTCAACTCATGACACTTTTATCAACACCAGTCACAATCATATTACTGCTGGCTCACAGCAATTGCAAGGACACACATTAACACCTTTTTTCACACCCTTGCCATGATACAAATGCATCCACAGTGATAGTCATAGCAATATGTTCAAGTCCTGAATAAGTGTGTCTTTTGGTTTTTAACTTGCTGGTTTGGTATCTTGGATTGATTGCTATGTTGGCAGATCCCAGTGTCTCCGATCCTTGCGGAGAAAACAGTTTTACGGATTAGATGAATTAGCAGTGTTTCAGGAATCAGTGCAGTAAAGTGTGTCCAAGATGCTTTCAGACTGTTAAAGGAGGTCAGATGGGATCTATACGCAATGACTGGTAGCACATCATCTGGAAAAGTGGTTCCACATTCTGCTCTTCCTAAGAGAGATCTCTGCTTTGTTTAAAGAACTTTCCACTTTTTTTCTTCCAAGTACATGATGAGATTTTCTTAATTCTGGCTTCAGATTCCTTTACTGGCTTGCTTTCTTTTTCATCTTTGATAACAAGCTTACTGGTCTCAATTAATCTTTTGTACTGCATATAGCTTGATGTTGATACTCATTGTCACATGGTAATGGTCACACAAGATCAGTTTTTTGCTTTGCCTGGTGTACTTGATAGACAATCCAATGAATTTTGCTTCAAGACTGCAATTTCCATGGGAGCAGAAGGAAAATTTTATGGTGCTTTATTAATAATAAGTTACTACTCATCTAGGACTTTCTATTTATTAAGATGGCTTATTCCTGCTATTTGAATCAACTCTTGCTCAGAGTGAATCTGACTTCATGATGCTTCCCAGCGTCATGAAACTTAAAATACCTGAGCTGGATCATTTGCCATTGAAACATTGATTTAATTCAGGGTCTTTTCATAAAATCATTAAACCAGAAGATTGCTAGGATCAACAAGCATCACAGCAAAATTGCAGCCTTCACAATGATTTGGGTAAATAAGGATGCTTCACTATCTGAGGATGATGACGTGCAAACAGTAGTGCGTATATGATTATGTAGGATTTAATGTGGCATTTGAATTCACACACTATTGAGGTCACACTGCCAACTTCTATTTCCCATTCTTCCTTCATTTAAGTGAATCTTTACTGTCTCTCACTAATTCCTAAGTTTAAGTAAACTTTTCACAGAATCACAGATGTTGGGGGTTGGAAGGGACCTCTAGAGATTGCCCAGTCCAGCCCCCCTGCCAGAGCAGGGTCACCCAGGGCAGCCCCACAGGAACGCGTCCAGGCGGGTTGGAAAGTCTCCAGAGCAGGAGACTCCACACCCTCTCTGGGCAGCCTGGGCCAGGGCTCCGGCACCCGCACAGGGAAAAAGTTTTTCCTAATATTTTTGTGGAGCGTCCTGTGTTCAAGCTTGTACCCATTGCCCCTTGTCCTGTCATTGGACATCCCAGAGCAGAGTCTGGCTCCGTGCTCCTGACACTCCCCCTTGACGTATTTCTAACCAGGAGTGAGGTCACCCCTCAGGCTCCTCTTCTCCAGCTGCAGAGCCCCAGCTCCTTCAGCCTTTCCTCCCCAGGGAGATGTTCCATCCCTCCATCATCCCTGGGGCTGCGCTGGACTCTCTCCAGCAGTTCCCTGTCCCTCTGGAGCTGAGGGGCCCACTTGAGCGGGCCATACCTTTGCACAAGATTGCAGATGTGGCCTCACCAGGGCAGAGCAGAGGGGCAGGAGGACATCTCTCCACCTACTGGCTACTCCCCTTCATGCAGGTGGAGATGAAACTGCAAATTGTAGTCTAAGAGCCATTAGAAAGGACTTCAGGGCCCTGGAACAGTCCTTGAGGGAATCTGGGGTTCAGGTTTTATTTTCATCCCTTCTCCCAGTTGTGGGAAGTGATATTGGGAGAATCAGGCAGATCCAATATATTAATATGTGTCTCCATGACTGGTGTCACCACCAAAACTTTGGGTTCTTCGACAATGGCCTACCCAGCCCCAGCTTGCTGGCCTCTAGCGGGAGTCATCTTTCCCAGAGAGGGAAGAGGGTCTTTGCCCAAGAGATTTCGGGGCTGATCGACAGGGCTTGAAATTAGTTGTGAAGAGGGAAGGGCGATAACCACATCAGGCTTGTCTGTGACAAGCTGTGGGGTGACACACCAGGGTTGAGGGACAGGGTGCTACTAAAAGCCTTCAGCTGGCTACTCTGTGGCGAGCTGGGGGAGCGGCAGCACAGCGAAACTCTTACAGAGATGCCCCAGGGGCTCCTGAAGCAGTAGGAGACTACGGGGAAATATTCACAGAACACCTCAAGAGATTTAAGGCGTCTTCCACGAAGAAGGTGACGCAGCTGACAGCCCAGCTGAAGTGCCCTTACACAAACACACGTAGCACGGGCAACAAACAGGAGGAGTTAGAAATCTTACCTGCCCTGACGTAGGTCCCTGCAGCAATGACCCGTGGGCACATTAATAGCTCGTTTAAGATTACCGTGGCTGTGCTGGCTCAGCCCACAAGCTGACAGGACAGGCTTTTTCTGACTTCAAAAAACCCCATAAAAGAGCTTTTTGTTCGCCCTTTTTGCTGCAGATCCCTTCCCCAGTGCAGTCTTACCTGCCTTGAAGTAGGTCCCCAAGGCATATAATTGTTCTCACCACATTTGTGATAGCCGCAGCCTTGTGTACATACTAACATTAATTACAGACTCTGGTTATTAAACATTTTACTAAACAAATTACAAAAGATTCAAAATTAAGACCGTAAAAAAAATATTAAAGGAATTTAACTGAACCTCTGGCTTGGGATACAAATAACTTGCATGCATCTTAGGCAAGTTTCTTGCTAGTTGGTATATACTCTTTAGTGTAGTATCAAGATCCTTGAAACTGTCATGTATGGATGAGTAAAGTTGCCACCAAAAATTCCAGAAGTTGCCTTCTGCCCTAGCCATTCTCGTTATAGGCTATGGTATCCCTGCCTTTTTGGTGTCAGGAGAAAACCGAGGGAGTAGCAGCAGTGAGCGTTCTGTCCTTGAAGGCTTGCACTGATTGATGGAGCATAACACTTTTCCCATTGAATCCTATAGATCCTAGATGAAATTTCATTAAGTCAAATATGTTAATTTTTACATGTTGTTTTTTTTACAAAGCAATCATTTCTGTAGGTAGCTTTTTATCTGAATCATACTTAGTTCAGATCCTAGTCCAAGTCCTTCTGCCAATGAAAAGCATAAGTTTGGGGGCTTTTTCACTTTTGGTCTCTCCTAATATTTCCACAGGAAAAATTCAAGGTCTTCAGCAAGTAAAAATGAGATGTGCATTTCATGAGTTTTATATTTTCAATAGCATGTAGTATGCTTCCCAGAGCTCCTAAGACCACTTGCCATCCTTGTGTTGAAAAATGTGCTTATGGGTGGATATTTTTCGGGTTTTTATGGAGAGGAACACCATGAGATCAACCCACTCTCCATCTCTGAACCTGCAGTCACTTGTACGCGCTGCTGGGTATGCAACTTTCATCTTTCACTATGGCCTGTGAGTTAAGCTCTTCAGACTACTGCCATGACCTGTTCTTCAGAGAATGCTTCTTCTAAACTTGTTTCTTTACTTTCTGTTTCATACCCACCATTTCTGATCTCTTCAAATCACGTCATTTGTAATGTCTTGTGGATAACAATGACCAGACAGTACTGCTAGCAGGAGTTACTCAAAATCCCACTGTGGAAAGAAAGGAAGGTTTCAGTGTAACAGCACAAAGCAAGTCAGCTACTTTTTGATAGCTACTGCTTCTAATAAATAACTCTTCATTCTTTTTATTTGATGCCATTATCATTCATCCAGTAATTTATTGGGACTTAGAACTCTTCAGTATTCCAGAGGCCTCGCTCTGCATTTTTGTGGACGTCACAAATATTCAAAAGTAGTGTGCTATCCATGTTCAACACTGCAAAGTTACCTGAGAAGGTTATGGCTATACTCTTCTTTCTATGCTCTATGGCTATACTCTTCTTTCTATCTGAGAAATCTGAATTTAGTATGAGCCATTAAATCATGCATAACGTTGGAGGTTTCAGTTCTCCAGTCTGACTTCCAGCAGGCCAAATCGAATGGATTATTGGACAATATTTTAATCAATATGCAACTAACGACTGTGATCCCTGATTTAAGTGTTTAATCTGTCACACTTTGTGCTATTCTGTAAGGTACCTCCTTGTAAATTTGTACAAGCAACTTTTACAAAAAGGTTTGGTTTTATCTAAACCTTCCCAGACATTTGAGAAAAAAAAATGGAGAAGGGTTGTGAGCGAAACTGGAAATGCGTACATATGCATTGTGGGGAAGCTGAATTTGGAATAAGTGTTGATATGTCTTCTGTTTGGGCAGTCCTCTCCTGCCATTATTTGTTACCAGGAAGTCTGTGTGGGTCATTTGTGCTTTTACATCTCTTACACTGTGAGGCATTTTCTAAGCAGCAGCCTTATTTTCAGTATGTCTGCCAGGCTAATGTTATCTTTGTTTTAACTGGCTGCCTTTCAGAGCTTGTGAAAAGATTCTTGGAGTTCCTTTCTCTGTTGTTTTCTTGCAAAGTGGCCTTGTCAATAGATGTTCGGCTTCTTATTCAATGCTTTTTTCTCTCTTTCAGTTTTGATTATTGCTTGCTTTTCCATAACGAATTTATTGTACAACTGAGTTTAAAATGTTGGGAATACGTATTAGAGGTTTTCATGTACAATTCAGTGGAGCACTGGAAATTAAAAAGGATTTTTTTTTCAGTTCATAAATTGTTTACCAGAAATAAAAATAATACATTTCAATATCATGTGAAAAATAGTTTTAAAGCACACTTGGTATTATTATTGAGTAGCATACTGCAAATAATCAAAATTCAAAATCTGTAATTTAACTGGACTTTTTAATCATAGGTCTGATTTTGTATCAATTTCTTATCTAAATAACCACAGAATTTAAATCAGACTTCCCGTGACTTATCAAAGCTTAGATGGAGGCTGAATGTAAAAGAACACGCTAAAATAACAGTGCCATAGTTCTTTGCTTTTGCAGCATCCTTTATCAGTAAATCTAAAATTGCATTATTAAGTAGGTTAGTTGCAAACTGAGGTAAAGAGAGATGGATTGGATTATCCAGGTTTTATCAATAAGTAAATTGATAAAATTGGTGGTTCTATCAGTAGGTAGACAGGGAGTAGAGAAAGGGTCCGTGGAGCTCCAGGCGGGGGATCTGCCTGCCGAACAACACTGTCTCATCTCCTTTTGTCCCAGATAACTGAAGGATTTGATTTGGGTGAAACAATGAGACCCAGACTCCCAACTCTTATTCACCAGCTTTGTTTTTGCACGTTTCTTCACCTGGGCTGCATGGAACCCATCCCAGCTGATCCTCCTCACAGTCCCTGTTACTCAGCCTTTGGGGTTAGACTACTCACTGTACAGCCTGAAGATTTCCTGGTATCGACACGATGACTGTGTTTTCATCATCTTGGTGGGGGCATATCTGATAACTGCCTAATTCCAGGACTATGATTTCACTGCCTGCAATTTTCCACTGAGGTGCTGTGCAGCTGTACCTTGTTCCAGTGGAGTCTGAAAGCTTTCGACTCACTACTGGGTGAAACTACTGTGAAAAGAATAAGATTAATGTCAGCAGCTAGGAAGTTTATCGTGATGACACTGCATAGGCTCACGCAGGATGTTTACCAGAGCAACAGTTGCCAAGCAGATAAAGTATGTTTGGAAGGTGCATTAGCCGCAACTGCTGAGGAATGAAACGTATTTCTTGTACTTACTTGCATTGGAGTGACTCTATGAATGCTTGATTCATTAATAGTGCCACTCCCACTTCTTGAAATTAGGAGCCAGGGAAGCTAAGAGATTAAGAGTCCGTAGATTTTTGCCCAGACACAGAGAAGACAACGACCTTGGTGGCGAGCGTGCAGATTTGTTAATACCAATTTAGGAGGAAGTCAGCAGCTTGAGCTTTGTTCCACATCCCGTTTCTAGTGTGCATTTGCTGAAGTAATGCAGAAATGTAAGCAATACCTACTGGCATTTGGTGGAGAAGGGACATCCTCCCACTGCAGTGTATCCTGCTGTGGCTACTCTCTACATCCCCACCCGCGGATCTGTTCCCATCTTAGAGATCCACTTGAGCCCGCTTGGATCACAGGGTTAGCGTGGATGTGTCATGACTTTTTACGTAGTTAGCAGCACAGAGGAGAGTGAGGAAGCTGCTATTTTATTTGCCTTTTCAGCCCAAATTACTAGGTACCCAAATATAGCTGGGTGGTAGGAACAGTTTGGGCACCACTTCAAAGAACGGTCTGATTTTATACCTTTGGATCTATAGAGAAATGTCTTCACTTTCTTGTCACCACACCCAACTACTAAGCATGTGTTGTCTCTATTTTTAGCAGGCACTAATTGCAATGTGCAAGTAAATTACTTTTAAAGTGTTTTCCTGGAGTTTTCTACTTTTGAAAAGCCAGGTGTGCAGAGATTCTTTTTTTCCCTGAATACTAGCCATCTATTAGGGATGTAACTATTGGGTTTTTTCTCTCCCACGAAAGTTTTCAAGGCTTAGAACATTTTCCTATGCCAGACTGAAACAAAAATATGAAAACTTAAAAAATTCTGCAGGGAAATTTCAAACTGGATTCTTTAAACCATCTGCTAGTCCTACAACCATGTAAGCATTTGAACATAACCATGTTAATTTTTTTTTAGATTTACTTTGTGCAAACTAATGAAATTTCAAACTGAAAGGCAGTTTCAAACTGAAAACCAAACCCCTTGTTTTGCTTGATTTAAGTGTCCACAAGGGACACACTGAAGACTGAAAATATGGCTTATTCCCACCGAATGTGGAAATGTATTTCCTATAAATCATTTCAGGTTGCACAGCCTGGCGATGCTGCAAGCAAAGTATTTTTCATCTCACAACTCCCAAGGGTCTGAGAAGACTTGCTTTCAGGGTCACTGTTTGGAGAAGCCTCACTTACAGTGTAAGAGGCTAATTTCCAGGTTTGTTTCTCTGCTTTCTGTAGAGTGGCCGTCAGAGCAAGAATATCATAACTGAGAGAGCAGAAAAACATCACCCGGCCACATGAAATGACGATACATATTGCTTGGTCCTTGGTGCTTTTTTTGTCGTGATGGCAAAGGAGCGAAGCCTCGTAAGCACACGCTTGCGTAACTCGTGTGGATCCTGCAGAGTTTGACTTCCAAATTTTGATCAGTGTGTAATCATCCCAGTTTAGAATTTGAATTTCCCAATACAGCTTTCATTTCTCCATCAAGCCCTGAGGGATTCAGATATAGGTGTGTTTTAATGATGTCGACACGTGTCTATTAGAAACTGCAGCTGGGATTAATGAATCATTTTACTTACCCTATCAAACAGCTATCCAGTGGTTTTCATCACTACTGACCTGGGCTTTAGTCCAACTTCTGATGTAAAGGTGGAAGCCTCTGTATCCTATTACGGTTGTCTGGGCTGTGAATTGCTTTAGTGGGTGGCTTTAGCTTCTACAGAGATGGTGGAATACTCAGCAAATAAAGAGGCCACCTGGGCCCCTGGATATCGTAGTGTGTTAGGTAATCACTGAATGACATTTTTGTACATTCAAGTTCTCCCAGATGTCAAAATGATGGTTATTGGGCTAAAATGTCTTGAAACCTGAAATGTTTGATGAATCAGTCCTATATGAAATTTTGTATTCAGAGGGCATTTCCTCTAGTCAGAAGTGAAACATGCGTTCTTATTTATCGGTGAAGTAGCTTTCCTGAGAAACATTCTTTTAAAAAAAAACAACAGGCATCAGCTGGAAACGGGTCTGAACTGAGAGCTGAGATCTGAACTGTCCAGACATCCTCAGATCTTAGGGCTCATGTGGCCCGATTTCAAGATTTGCCTGGCTACAAACCGTAGTTCCTAGGGCTCTCTTTTAAACAGATGTTAATCGGTGTCCAGTGTGTCGCTTTTCTCTACTTCCTTACTAGCATGCATTAAAGCCGGTGCTAATATTCAAAACGTAGATATCAGTGCTAAGCTAATGGTTGTTCCTGTTCACAGGTGTCAGTACAAGATTAAAAAATCTGTGATTATAAGGAAAAGTTTACCGATGCAACCCATGCTGAAAGCCTGAAATCTGTCTAATAGATTTATAACAAATTTCTTACAATAAATGTAAAAGCTATATTCTCTTAAAGGAAACAGAATGAAAACTATCTGCTCTGTCAAACCCCTAGTTCTGTCCCTATTTTCAGCCTCAATTTATCACATCCTGGTGACATATCAATCATCTTGAACCACAAACCAAAAAGGAAAATCACCATGAGAACATCACACTAACATTTCCTGGTTGCCATGAAATGCAGACGGTGGTTTTACCAAGAAGTCTGTTTGCAACTTTGTGCCTAAGTATTCCTCTAGAGGTTTTCATTTAAGGTGGGGGCACATCTTCCGTCTCCGTTACATTGTTGTGTCTCTGCAGTTGTTAAAATAACTATTTTTTGAAAAATAGAAGACAGCATTCACCTTGAGAATGAAACCTCTAGGTACTGTCTTGAAAACAATGAAAAGCAGGGAGCAGTGCATGAAACATCTATAAAGTGGGTCAAAAATCTTTATGGAAAATTGACTCAAATGGGAAGAGTTTGTGTGAGTCAATGTGACTTCTGTGTGTAAGCATTGCAGAACCAGGGTGGAAGTGGAGATTGCACCTGGCTCCTTGCTCTGACAGCTTCTGACAAGCCTCTCTCCTTAATAACCAGGGTGTAACTCACACTTTCATGGAGGGACGATGCTCTTTAGTTTCTCACAGCTGATTCTATCACATCAGTGGGCTCCAGCTAGCAAATTATCTGTCCAACTGGAGCTAGTGATTTTTGCCGAAGAGTATTAATTGAGCCTGGTTTAGATACCTGAATGGCAGAGAAGGGCTTGCATGTATGAGGTGCTCCTCTCCCACAGGCTTTGTGTGTACTGGTTGCTCAGGGTTCGCAGCCTGAGGGCCAGAAAATAAATTGTACAATGCAACTATGGCACCTAATTTTTATTTATTTTATTTTATTTTGTTTTGTTTTGTTTTGTTTTTTATTTTAATTTATTTATTTATTTAGTATTTTTATCCTCATAGTGCTTACCATTGAATGTTACTTCTATGTGTAAGCCTTGACAATATTAGTAATTTAAAATCCATCTAAAACATCCTTTAACATTACCAGAGTACATATTGGAACTCTGACATACGTTCGCAGTAAGATCTTTGTGTGTGAATGTGAACTCAGCCATAGGAGGGAAATACTGCCCAAATGAATGAACAAGCTGAATAAGAAGAGTTTAAAGATTGTCTGACAGGAAGTATTTAATGGCAAAATGTTGTTCTAGTTCAGAATATCTGTGCAGCTCACTTGGGTCCTGTCGCAGGTCAATCATGCAACCTCGAACCAACACAAGCCTTCTGCAAGGGATCACAATGAGATAATTAAGGAATCTTACGAGCATAAAGGCTCTGATTAATCACCGTTTCATCTTAAAGACAAATCTGTCATGAATGAAATATTTTTTTCAAATGCATTCAAATATTCAGTTAGTTTGGCAGTAATGTGGCTTCCAAGACTTTCACAATATATTTGCATCTTCTGTGTGTTATTGTTAACACTGTTAGAAGTGCTAGATACCTCACAAAAACATGTCGTGTTGCTGTTTTTGGAAAGGCTGAAGATTTGGCTTGTGTCTCAGCCCAAACGAGGGAAGTATGAAGAAGGTAACTGAAAAGAATCGCATTCCTTCTGAATGGATCAGTAGCTGCTACTTGTTGTTGGATTGTGTTCAAAGTACTGCACTCGAAAACAAATCCTTTCCAAGTATTCAGTGAAGCAATAAGTCCAACAATTTGTAATTCCTTTTTTCCCCTTTCTTTTGATAACAGAATTCAATGTGAGTTGCAGATATGGAGGAGTTTTTCATGTTGAGAAAAATGGTCGCTATAGTCTCACACGATCTGAAGCAGTTGAACTCTGCAAAGCCCTCAACAGTACCTTGTCAACACTAGAGCAGTTGAAGAAAGCTCATGAGCTTGGATTTGAAACTTGCAGGTAAAGAAATTATTGAAAAAAATGATAACATATTTTAGCAAGTCCATTCATCCATGCTGTAGTGTCATAAATGCAGTTGACTTCATACAGCTGTTAATTAGGTGGCCACATCAGTCCTCAAGTAAGTTATATTCTGCGATGGACAAAACATCTTTGTGGACTTGTGCGTTTGCTCCAAGTCTGACAGTAAATGTCTTGACTGCATATACTGTTTGCCAATTATCTTTAAAACATCATAACCTCTTACAGATAAAATCTGAAGATAACAAAAGACTGACAGTATAATAAACTAATTAGGAAGAGATAATAATAAACTAATTAGGAAGAGTTCAGATTGTACTATATGACGGACTAACTGGTTAGAGAGTATATGAAAAGGATTTACATTTTTTGATGATTTGATGTAAGGTCAAAGCGTGAGCATGATATACAGAACAGGGAACTCTGTACTGTATATCGTGTGAATAAGATGAATCAACAGTCCGTAAAAGAAGTAGGTGATTAATGGATTATAAAGTGTCAACATCATGGGCTCAGTTGGAAGTGAGAGTCAGTAGTTTATAATTCCACCTACGAGAGTTTCAGAATTACAAGTATCTGCACATCAGATATGCAATTGGAATGGGGCTTGCAAATTAAAAACTGCAAAGCTATGAAATTTACTGCTCCCTGATAAATCATACCTCTCAAGAAGTAAAACAAAACCCAAAGCAAACCCCAGTAATCATTTCCATTTTATCACACCTCCCAGCTAAATACATTGGAATTAATGATGTGTTTCCATATTGCAAAACAGTAACAATGCATTGTGCATTATATAGCTCTGGTAACCAGAGTCTTAACTGAAATATATGAGCTCTGTATGTGACAGCTGCATTGTTTGACTGAAAGACACAGTTAGAATTTGTGGCTGAGTGAGTGTTCTACCTGAATATTTTACTAAGCTGACAGCTTTTGCACAAAGTGATGTCTAACAACCATTCTCTGACTTTGCTCAGATACTACAAACTCTCACCATAAATATGAGAAAGGAATACCCTTCCTATACAAAAAAAAAGCATTAATAAACACATGCACTTTTAAAAAATAAGATTAAAAAAATGTCTTCTTCATGCTTGAGGTATCCAGAATGTTTATGCCATCTGCTATGGTATGTAATACGGTGTATTTTCCTCTTCACAGGTATGGCTTTGTAGTGGGGCATATTGTTATCCCACGAATCAATCCCTACCATCTTTGTGCAGCAAATCATACTGGCATTTACATGCTTTCATCAAACACAACTGGCCGGTATGATGCATACTGTTACAATGCAACAGGTACGTCCATGCGTTTATGACGTTTTTTAGACGTAGATTAACTTGCAATGACGTGTGTAATCTCCTGTTTAAGGTACTGCGCTTCCATACTAAGTATCACAGGGTCTTCAGCTAAGAAGAAACTCGGTTTGTCAGTCTCTAGAAGTGTATCTGTAATGCCAGCAGTGAATTCTTTAATGTTTGTGATTATGTGCAATTCATATGGGTCCACATGTGATTTTTTTTCTCAATTTTATCGTATTAATATTTTCTATTTTCCTTCTTTTACAGAAACAAGGGACCAAGCGTGTGATCCAATTGAAAAACTAGATATTTCTTTCCTCGGGAATCAGAGTGAAATAGGTACTGTGTTGTTTAGAAATGTTTGCCATTTGTTTTTAGGATCTGGTTTGTTTTTTTATACAAAAACAATTGCTTATACTAACAATCAAGAGAAACATCAGAAAAAAAGAAGTCAAGAGGTGTTCAACAGCAATTAAAGCAATTAGTCACTTCTCTTCCCCTGAATCCTACGGAGCTTAGCTGTTCTCAAGGTGCTACCAAACATTTTTTATATAGATATTTGACATTTTATAGCACCTAGGAGCTGCTCATGTTTCTTTGACACATAGGACTTTGCTTAAGACCTTTCTACATCTCATCTGAGCTACAGGCTAGAAAAACAGACGAAAGTGGAAGAAAATACTCATAATTAATTCTAAAATTGTGATTGACTTTACAGAGGCCAAGATTTCATGTTCCGAATCAAACTGTCTGATCAACATATCAAAATATTTAATACAGAGTAGACCCTCTATCTTTGACAAGTATATGCATTAGACACAGTGATGTGTGATCTAGCAGATAGGACGGCAAAAATGGGAGAACTGGTATTAATCCACAACTGTTTATTTTTATTTTTTTTAATAGAACTTAAAACTGGTTAGCATTAGTGAAATATAGCCGTGTAGCTCCTTGATACTATCAGCTGCTTAATTTGCTCTTTCTAACAGTCATTGACAACGCAGATGGCTCACGTTACAACGCGGATGGCACACGCCATGGCGGAGAGTCCTCGACCTCAGGCGCGGAGGAGGAAAATGTAGGCAGTGGGTTGACACATGACACAACTCCCATGGACGCCTCCATCAGAAGATCCAGCCCCTCGTATTATGGAAGTGCTACTCCGGCCTCACAGCTGCCAGATCACTCTTCTGGAGGGGGTGAAAAAGAATATCCTACAAAAGATTTTGGTAAGGACACTAAGTTGTGGCTCTACCCCCTTTAAAACAGCTGAGTGGAAGGTTATGTTGCTAGGTAAAGGATATCATGAGGGAATGAGAAGCACCGTCTCTAACTTGTGTCCTGGTGAAGGAAAAGAATGTGTGTCTTTGAAGGAAAACAGAACCATTCTGAATTTCAAGGGATGTTTTTCACTGGGCGGGAGGACAAAGCAGCCATACACCAGTATAGTTTCCCCACAGGAAAATATCTATTCTGAACGTACCCCCAGGATGTTGAGAATAGGTACTTGTAAGAATTTGCTTTTGATCTTATTACAATATTGATTTCACTAAGGGCTCAAAATCATGTCTAGCAGTGAACACAGAGTTCACAGAGGGGCTTTTTTTAGGACAACTTACTACAGCGTATTACTGAATGCACAGAGATATAAAAATGTCAAATAAAAGTGCTATTAATAACTTCTTCCTTTAGGTAGTAAACCCAAATTCTATTTGCATGAAGCCCTACCAAATACAAATGCCATACTCTTTTCTAGGGCGTTCTGCGGGATGGAAAATTAGTGAACTAGAGCAATTTGACTGTGCCTTGCTTTTTTTGTGCAAGTGACATGTATTTTATTTCATCTTTTATGTTGCTTTCAGCAATTTGACTGCGCCTTGCTTTTTTTTTGTGCAAGTGGCATGTATTTTATTTCATCTTTTATGTTGCTTTACGTACCCCCAGGATGTTGAGAATAGGTACTTGTAAGAATTTGCTTTTGATCTTATTACAATATTGATTTCACTAAGGGCTCAAAATCATGTCTAGCAGTGAACACAGAGTTCACAGAGGGGCTTTTTTTAGGACAACTTACTACAGCGTATTACTGAATGCACAGAGATATAAAAATGTCAAATAAAAGTGCTATTAATAACTTCTTCCTTTAGGTAGTAAACCCAAATTCTATTTGCATGAAGCCCTACCAAATACAAATGCCATACTCTTTTCTAGGGCGTTCTGCGGGATGGAAAATTAGTGAACTAGAGCAATTTGACTGTGCCTTGCTTTTTTTGTGCAAGTGACATGTATTTTATTTCATCTTTTATGTTGCTTTTGTGGCTAAAATTACCAGACCTCTGAAACGCTATCTCCCATTGAATCTCTAAGTACAGTAAATTTACTATGTGACCTCTGACTGCAAGCTTTTTACCAAACCACCAATAGCTTCCCAGTCAAGGATACCAGTAATCTGCACTGCAGTACGTATGCCCCCTGAAATATCCTTACTATGTTAGCATCTTTGGGATTGAGTTATGTGAAGAACTTAATCCATAACTTCCATAGTGAAACAACAAATGAAGGAATGAAGCTTGCAGTATAGCGTAATTGAAGTAGTTACCCGTTGCAACTCAGCTAATGTAACGATTCATCCATCACCGTGCAGATTACAGAGTTTCTTCTCTATCACCTGACGTCTCCTCGGTGGCAGCAGTTGATGATTACACTGAAAAAGACGATGGACAGTATCCTGCCAGTACTAGTAAGTTTTATGTGTTATAATAGCTATATCAAACACAGATTGCATTAAAACTGCTTTCTTCTTCTAGCAGGGCATTCTGGTAAGTGGTGAAGTATACATCATCTCCAATTTTGAAAAGACATTCAAAGACAGTACTTTCCAGACTGTTTAAGCTGGGAATAAACTTCACTCTCCTGGGACAAGGGGAGCAAAACCATTTATTGTATGTTTACTTCGATGCTTATATATGAGTTCAGAAAGATTGTTGTTTTGTGCTTCCCACTGCTTTTTTACCACACTTCTTTGCCCTGTGAGGCAACAATCAATTATCATTTGAAGCCAATTTATTTCCAAGGTAGAAAAGGACATTTTTGACAATTTGTGATGAAAGCATCTATGATTCTAACATGGTGATGGTTGTGAATGTGGCTCAACACCATGGCTTCACTCAGCAAAGCAATGCTTTAAGTGGCAGTTCCAATTGCCAGGCCACTTGTGCACTGCAAAAACTGCTTTCGTCCTTGTTGCCGGCAACACACGAGAGAAAATTGGTGCCTATAGTGGCTCCACTGGCTTCGAGGGCTCCAAAGAACCATTTTCTCTGTTTTGTCCTTATGTATCTTTAATGAGTATGAAAAACTGCTGGTGAAGTTATTATCAAATAAGTTTTTTGAAGTCAGCTTACACGTTTTAACATGGAATGGTAAGTATATTCACTCTAGTTCTTAGTTTAGAGCGATAAAGATCTTTGCCCTAGAAAATAAAGTGAACCTAAAGGAAGATCATTTTAATTACACATAGAAGATCTACGGAGGCATGTTGTAGTAAAGATTGAGCTGATAGAAATGAAAACTTCTTCCTATTCCCCACCATGGAAGGCTGTGATAGTGAAGAATTTTTCTTAATTGCTTGTTGGTTGTGGATAGATGGTCAAACGGTCTATGTGACGTAGATGGATGGTGCCCTTGTTACTGTCTTTAGAAATCACAGGATCTGTCCTTTAGTAAGAACGATTGCATGTCTTACAAAGTTAGTAAAAGCTTTACTAAAAGACACTAATCAGTCAACTAAGCATCTTGTCTCAGAGGATATGAAGGTTAGTAATAGCTTATAAATATGTAGATGGAAAAAAGAAATATCAGGCTGATTTTTTCCCCCTAGACCTTGAAAACAAGTGAAGTGTTTTCTGGTGTTTGTTTCAAGTGAAAGGTTTTGCCACAGAGTTCTGCCCCCTTTGCCCATGGAACCCCACGGGGTAACAGTGGGGAGTGTGGTTGACTCTGGTGGTGGGTTTTGCTTCATATTTATTTGATTTTGCATGAGTGTGGGACTTGGTGACTCCTTCTACAGATGTTGCAATGTGCCCATTGCAAAAACTTGTGCCTCATTTCTAGGCAGGAAAGCTTTTGGTTTTCCTTTCACTACTTGATTATCAAATGTATCAATCCTAAATCGGTATGTCTCTTCCTACTGCAAACAGTTCTCTCTCTCAGGCATGACTCCTTTCCAGAGGTATTTAAGATTTCAAAACATAAAAATAGCTATAAATCTATGTAATAAAATTTGTCGATACTGATACATGTGTATCACAGAAGCGATAGCATTGGCATGATTGTTTATTGGTTTAGCATTGATAGATTGATTCTCTGGAAAAAAAAAAGATTATGAAAGTACTGCACCTGAGCTATCCTGACAGCTTTTGTCACAGTTCCATCCCAAAGCTCCAAATCTGAGACCGCCTGGGTTGTGATGGTCTGTTGCTCAGAGATTTTAAATGCTCAGGTTTCCCATTTTCTGACACTAGTGTCAGAGAAGTAAAATTAGTACTAAGTTTAGGGAGCAGTCACTGACTGTGAGAAGAAAGGATACTTATTCAGTCAAGGACAGCTTTTCAGAAAGACAAAATCTATTAGGTCGCTGCCAAAATAGCTACACCTTGAAAAAGGGCAGTTCTGAGTTTAAGTCCGTATACCTTGTAGAGTTTGCAGTTTATAGAGAGGCAAAGCATAACTACTGCCGGCTGAAGAACGTCAGTTTATCTTCTTTAATCATTAGAACTTTGATTCATAGCTTTTGTAATGATTTCAGATATTGCACAAAAGATTATCGAAACTAGTGTCTTTGACACTCAAAATATATTTCTAAATTAGTTGTTTAAAGATTTTTTTTCTGAATGAAAGAGTGCACGATATCTTTTCTTCATCATGGTAAGATGGTCTAAATGCTGATAACAATATTGCCTGTGAGGAACTGCCAGAATAAAAGCATTTTCAGAAAAATATTTTCAAGTACATTTTGCCTTTTTTTTTTGGTGAATATATGTACAACTTGAAACGTAGCTCTTCTTGCAAACTCTGCTTCTCAGTTTGTTGGTGAATAGCTTTGCAGAGGGAAAGGTTGAACTATCAGCTGGCTTGCTTGAGGGGTTGCAGTTTCTATGGTGTGCCTGCTTCTTGTAGCTTCGAATGCTTTTTGTCAAAATACTGGGATGTGTTTCACATACAGTACCTATTTTGATCTGTCACACCTAAAAATGCTGTGCAGAATTCATTGACTTTACTGGACTTTCAGAGCTGGTAATGCGATCCTATACTTCAGTAAAATGTTTCAAACTTCCCTTACACTAAAAGCACTGGACATTTTCGCTGTTTGAGGAATGTAATGATACTACGGGTTCATACATTCGCCTTGCGCTCACATCCGTCTCAGTGGCATGAGCATGCTCAGGGAGTTGGTGCTGGTGGACTTGACTTTGCTGGAGGAAAAGGTGCTTCTCAAGAAATAATTACAAGATCTTGGTTGAAAGAACCATGTCCTAACAGCTCCAGGACCTCATCGTGGCAGCTCGGAGAAAGCCACCACCCAAGATTGGTGGAATCCGTTCTCAAACCACTGGTGGTATCTTGGAGAGAAGAGGCAAGAACCTACGCGAGGAACCAAGGGTAAAGAATGTCACGCTGAGAGGGTGCTTTGATTGGGAGCCGAATACCCAGAGCCCCAGGGCAGCAAGCTTCAGAAGCCTTAAGTGGAGGGAGGTTGCACGTGTGGTCTATGTCAGTGGTTTCTGTTACTGTGTGTTTGAAGTGGGAAAAGCAAAGTCTTGGTCTATCTCTTACTGGCTGTGCGTTGGGTAGAGACAGGTCAGTTGTCCACATTGCTCATGCGCTGCAGAGGTGCTCTGTGTCTCTGAAAGGGATGGATGGATATGTGAGTCATTTGGTAGAGGATGTGTTTGGTTGGTTGGGGTTTGGGGGTTTTCTGTGTGGTTTTTTTTTTTGTTTGGGTTTTTTATTCTTGTTCAGAGGCAATTTAGAAGTGTTCCAATGAGAAGGATTTCTGGGGGAAAGGAAGAAAACATTTTCAAGCCAGTACACTGTGCTTACTCTGCTAGAAGAGGACAGTGTGGGTAGTGCTGGAGGCCTACACAGGGCAATGGAATGTAGCTAAGAGCCATGGTGGGGCAGCTTCAGCACGGCCGTGGCAGACTGATGAATCCCTTGTGGGTAGAAGAACCAGGAGGAGATACGGGCTGTGGAAAGCACGGTGCTGTGCACTTTCCTCTGTGATGCTAAGGCTATGTGTCAGGGAGACAGGAGAGCATACCTGCCATCAGCAGAAGACCTTGTGGGTTAGGGCTTCATGGCAGATTTAACGTCACTGCAGCAGATGTGACCTCAAGTGGCAACGGTTCAGATGACGAAGACTCTTCAGAGGACACCCTTTACCCAACAGTGTTTCCAGGCTGGGACGGCAGTGTGGTCAAGGACGAGTATGCTCCAAGTACTAGTAAGGAACTTCCTTTCTTTTTGGATGGGTTCTTTCTTCTTTTCCCTGCCCTGCCTGGTGTTCCTTCTTATTTGCCACACATTTACTGTGTGAAATTTGGATGCTCTCCCGATCAGCTCTTACTTCTACAGAGGTTATAATGTCTCCTTTTTTTGTATTTTAATTTATTTTAATTTGAGCACTTCTTCATATGACTTTTGCCTGTGCACTTATTTACTCGGTAGTGTTTTTAAATTACTGTTTCTGAGTTTGTTGGTTTGAGGGTTTTTTTCCTGAAAAGAGTTGGAGTGCTTAGGGTTTTTTTCAGCAGTGGTCTGAACAAGCAATCTTGCTTTGGGATTTTCTATTCCTTAGCCTGAGTTTTGGGTATTTCTGGTGTTAGTTTATCTGCCTTTGAGACTCTGCATTGGTGACTTATTCTACATGGTCTATTGCATTCCATCTACCTTCTACGGCCTAGTGGTGTCTGCATGCTCCATCGGTGAAAGCGTATACGTGTCTGATCATGGACTCTTGTGGAAGTTTTATTTTATCTGCTCAATTGTATTACAACTTTCTTGACTAATGTTGGCTTCCGGGTGGCTCTCAGGGTGCTTTAGTCTTTTTGCTGACCACAGCTTTTGAGCTCAGTGGTGGATGTTCTGACATGAATCTGAATACTTCTTGAATGCTTAGCAAGCATGTTTTACATGTATTCAGACATCTGCTGTATTCTTTAGGTCCAGCATTACTCTTCAAGCCTGAGTTTGAATGTTGTAATAGTGTTGTACTACTTCTGCTATACATTATTCTTCTATTGTTTGTTTTCCACGTTCCTCTTGGGAAGCTACACATCCATCCAATGGAAAGGAAAGAACAACTGGTTTGTTGCAAAGAGGTTTGCTAAGAAGGGTAGAGAGACTAAACTTAAGCGATGCACGAATTTCCATTTGCCGTCAGCTTTATGGCACACACTAATGCTACAGTGATAGTGGTAGATGTAGAGCACGGTCAGCATTGAATCCTCCATTGTTCTAACAGCTGTGGACTCGCAACACGAAACACTTTTGGAAATCTCCACACCACATCATCAGAACCCTCCCTATACAGATGAAGAGGAGCAGTATCCTAGCTCTGCCG
This sequence comes from Apaloderma vittatum, assembly GCF_000703405.1. Taxonomy (NCBI): domain Eukaryota; kingdom Metazoa; phylum Chordata; class Aves; order Trogoniformes; family Trogonidae; genus Apaloderma; species Apaloderma vittatum. The sequence continues at coordinate 89,364 of NW_009727756.1, forward strand.
GCAGGGGTAAAGCAATTAAGCGTTTCGGATAATACTCAGATTTGTGACATAATTCCATGAAGTTTGACACTGTTTTGGTGCAGCTGGTTGTAATTCCCATACCATTAGCCTCAGTTCAGTATAATACCTTTCTGTTATTTATGTTGGTACAAGAGCCCTCAAAAGTGGCATCTGTAACATCTATTTGTCATCCCAAGTCTATCGTTTGCACCTGATCTTCATTACTTGACACTTTTCCTCATACCTCTGGGATTTTTAAACTTTCACTGCTAGTAGATGAGAATAATATGACTGGTGTTGGGTATTTTGATCATTATTGATTCAATCGTCATCTTATCAGCACTAGTTACAAGTGAAAATGAGAAACATCAAGGACCAACCCAACATCCACTATTACACAGTGCTTATACTGGATGGATCAGTCGAGAACAAAATCCTGCAAGTACCACTGGGAGCACTGAACAATATGAATTCACCATTGCAGGTGAAAATTATATTGAAAAGGAATCTTCTCGTACAGGTAATTTTATAGGTCACATTTCAGTAAATTATCAGGATTTACTAAAGGTTTCGGTTTAGAATATATTTATTAACCATTTTGCATTCTGAGGCCGTAACGGAAGCTCTGTGAATAAACCTGAGCAATTATGAAGTATTGGGCATTTTGTTTGTTTTTTAATTATTCCATTATTCAGGCCTATTCCTGGAGCTTTGTTTTCTCTTTTCTTGGATTGCATGTCAATTAATCTACTACATTGCAATAATTAGGTATTTCCAAAACCAACATTTTAGCATACTGCTTTATGGGAATGCATCTTTTTGCTTCTCATTTTGCTTAGTGACATTAACTTTCGGCACCATAGTTTTGAATTCGTATTATGCTTTATTATTCCCTTTAATATTTAAGAGCACTTGGAAGTTCTGAAAGTGCATTTATTTAAGCTGTGCCTACTTCTTAGCCCTATTTTGTGGCATCTTTACACTTTTGCATCAGCAGCTGTCTTAGCACAGCTGGAATGATGTGTGAAAGATGTTCATTAAATAATTTAATTCCTTAATTTTCCATTTCAATAAATAAAGAATTATTCTGTTGGGAGGCCAGCATACATTCTTATTATCATCTCATGGAAATAGAGAGATGCCTAAAAAAGCTTTAAAAGACATTTTTTAACATGATAATATTGTCAGTCTCAAATATTCAGGTTTAATTGGCTGCTACCTTATCTTTGGAAAATCTCTGTGTGCTTTAACCCATGCTGAAAATTAGGCAATGAATCATCAACTATTAAAGTGATCAATAGTGTATTAGTGAAGGAACAGACAAACAAAAACTAATGTGACATATAAAGAAGATCCTGTCTACTTGTTTATTGTTGTGGTTTTTTTTTTCTCACGGTATAGCATGAGAAATATAGCCTAAAAAAAAAAAAGAAAAATATAGAGCTTGTTATGTAAATGGGGAAAACAGGTGAGGTCACAGTTTGTAGATATCTTTGAAGCTAATTTAGCCATCATCACAACAGTCACAGCCACCACTGATGCTCTGAAACCAGAAGATACAACCCAGGAAGCATGGGCCCCTCACATCGTGGTAGTATCTGTTGCCTCTCCTGATGGTGCCCACCACGAAGAAACAACTCAGCTGCCTCTGCCCACAGATGATGAACCAGGACAGGGCACTGAAGGCGTCACACGCCCCACAGACAGCCCTGGGCGTGAGGTCCTGTACAGGACCACAGCTGGTCTGAGCAAAGCTGGTGATGACTCTCCTCTGACGGGTACCAGTAAGAACAACGGCTCATCCTCATTTCTCATGCCCGGTGCGAAATGAGGCATGATGTCTTCTGCAATCGACTGCTTTCTCTACCTTTCTCGTTGTGGGGGTCTACAGTCTCAGTATGGACTTGCAGTGCAAAAATCCATGGTGGGACCTGTGCTGAGGATAGCATTACCTTCCGGACAAGGCATGAGGGACTCCTTGCTGGTACGCTTGGTGGCTTCTGTCCTTTGCTGAAGCATGTTTCTGGGTGGCCTTCTGACTGTTCCAGGAGATACACGCTGCTTTGGTGATTCTGAATCTCCAACCCCGTCTTCCTTTCTTGTGTACCAGCGGGATCAGGCTGGATGGGATTTGGCACTGTGAGTGGTGTGGTGGAGGAGCTCTGGTGGGTTAGTCGGATGGCTTGTTCCTGTGACTCAGCAGCAGCACCATCACTGCGGAGTGCTGTCCCGGTGGTGAGGGCAGGGCCAGTAGAAAAAACCAATGTCCCACAGATTCTGCCTTCACTTCCTTACTCCTCCTCACTGGTGGATTGCCAGGCAAGACCACCTCAGACCTGGCTGCCCACTCCTGATACACAGGGTCAGGTTGCTGCTGCTGTGGTCAGTTCTTCTGAAGGTCTTCCCCCTCCATCTGTCACTGGGACGTGCGCATGTGGCCACCATGGTGAGCTTGTCCGTGGGGCTTAAGGGTCTCCCAGAGGCCAGTGACAGTGTGGAAGAAGAAGGGGAGGCCTTCACGTCCTCTCTCTTTCTGTGCTTTGGATGAGGAAGCTGGGCGTGCTTTCTGGCTTGCTGTGGCGCTGGAAGGAGGGGAACGATGCGGGTGGTGGTGTTGTGAGCTTTCAGAGCTGACCATGGCATCGTCATGGCAGTCACGGAAGCCGTGGATGACACTCACCGGGAGAAAGTAACTGAGGAGCCGCCGGCACGTGGCACTGCACCGGGCAGCCACAGCGAGCCAGCAAACACCACAGATGGTGCCCACGGCAGTTGGGTACCTGGAGTTTTCCCGGATATTGAAGATCATCTGAACCAGTTGCAGACCCCTCTTCCTACTAGTAAGAGCTGCGAATTACGAGCATATTCATTTATCCATCAGTCAGTTATTATTTTGGACAATGGCAATCATCCAAAAATGTGTGGACTGACCATAACTTTAAATAATTTTCATATTATTATTTCCTTTTTAATTTTGTTTTTTTAATTTTATTTTTATTATCTTCTTATAAGATGCCGTTAAAGGGAATCTCTTCCTGCGCAAGGCAGAGGACATTTGCTAAAAGGCCGAAAACGGTGTTTTGCAAATGACATTTTCTTTTATTCTGTTCTCTGCATCCGATAATGCAACTATGAAAGCAAACAGTATAAACTTGCTTCTCATCGCCCCTATGTATGCGATAGCATTTTGTCTTTCTTTTTGACTGAGCACAGCTGTCACTGGGCACGACTGAACTGTCTGTTAGTTTTCCCCTCACCCCTATTTCCTTTACTTGAGTTGAATATGTGTCAAAAGAAAGGTGAAGCCTTTTTTCTAGGTATATTTTCTGCTGAAACCTTGCCAGTGCTTAATTACAGCTGTGTTACTGGGTTGTAACTGACATTTCATTTGTGAACAACTTCTCGTTTTCTGAAGGGTTATTCTTCTGATAAGAGTTAGTGCAGTTAACGGCCTTTACTCCCCATATGGCCTTTCTTTTTTTGTGTGTGTGGACACATGATAGTAGTACGGGAAATGAAGTGGACTTTCCTCATTCCCAAATGCAATTTCCATTGAAATAATCATCATAACAGTAATTTTAAAGATAAATTTACTTTTCTAAATGGTTTCCTGCTGCAATAAACTCATTTCTTGACTTTTGTTGCCCTATTACTAAATTAATCCAAGCTGCCTCCTTAATTTTATGTGCAGACATTACACACTATGAAAAAATGTTTGCCACCTTTCATTTTGAGCACATGAAACCTGTAAGAACTGGTTTCAAGATTATTTTTAAGGTAAATGTCTGCAGTGAATCTTTGTGTTGTCAGTGCCATGGCAAAGACTGATAAACCCTTATTCCCAAAACTCTTCCTTCTTCGTTTGCCTTCTCTTGGTGCTTTTAAAAAAGACAATACAAGGGAGTTACTAGGACACTACCATTATCATAAAGACGTTTGTTTATTGAAGAGGTCATTCATTTGTAACCTTCTGCCCTACAGCTGTAATGGAATGCAAAAGATTCATGAACATGTTGGCAGACTATAGCTAAAGATTTTCTCTGAACAAATGCATTCTTGTACTCCATGTACTATATTGCTTTCTTTCCGTTGCTTTTTTTTTCCTACAGCAATGTCTAAGCTGTGGTCTGGCATCGCTTTAATGACTGGCCTGTCATCCAAATGCCCATGGAATGAAAAATCATTCCGCTGAAGGAACCAAAAAATAACCGTCAAAAAGAGAAAAATCTAATATGTCACCAAAATGAAATGTAGAGAGCTTTTGAGGATCCCTCCCTGCCCCTTGCAGGCACCTCCCTGGAGGCAGAACAGCGGGAGTCGTGACTGAATCCTGCTGCTTCTTCTCTGTGCTCATGGGAGGGAGCTAGCAAATGCAACAGTTTTCCAAGCACACGAGTTTTAATAAATGTCTGAGTGCCTTTCCAAGGGATTCTTGTGGTTGAAAAGCTCTGGCATTTCTCAAGGATGATATAAAGCACTTAAAAAAATAATAATAATCTCCTGAGATGTGGAGTAGACAAGTCGGAATGTTCAGCTTTCTTGGAGATTGGACAAGGACCCTTAGATGCTAAATTAGTATTCAGACCTCTGGTGAGATAGCACAAAACAATTCGGCAGTCAATAAGGTCCATTTTAATAAAAACTATGAAAACATCTGGAAGATTCACAAACTACTTACTGGCTAAGATTAACAGAGGGGAAAAACCACGCTTCTCGGTTTTGTATTTGCCAGCTGCTGTTAGGAAATGAGATCAGAAATGCTGGCTAGAAATAAGTTGCAATGTGTATTAAAGAAAAAAACTTTACAGCTGGTTAGAGTAAATGCTTAAGAGTGTGGAAAAATTCAGAGAGGTGCAGATCTGTAATATCTTTTTTTGTTGTGATAATGAAGTACTAATCCCAAACAAAATCACTGTATCTATAGTCTGCTGACAATTTTAGACTTGGGAGACCCATACAGCAACAGTACGAGCCAGAAATGTTTATGCTTAAAAGGTCAAGTGGTGTGGCCAGCACAGCAAATGCTTAAGGCTATAAGTATGCATTTTGATTTATGATTTCATACCATTTAATACTTACTTATTAGAAAGGACAAGGGGATCCACCTCTAAGTTTACAGGGAGCATTTTCTTCTATTAGGAAAAAGATTTAAAATTTTTAAAGTTCCACTGTAAAGCTATCAAATTTCAAACCATTCAAAGAACTACTCTTCTATTTTATGGAAGCATTAGAACAGTAGAAATTCAGTTTTATCCTGTGTAGTAATAACATTAGAAGCTTCAAAACTTCCCCATATTAGTCATTTTAAGTTTAAATAAAGCAATGAAGAGTTGGGGTCTTTTTTCCTCTCTCCCTTCTTTTCTCACTCTCTTTTCCCCATGGAACAGACAAGATGTTTGATTTGTGTGACAAAAACATTCACATGGCATGACAAAAACATTCAGGTCTTTCTATTTCCTCCAGAAAATTTCTAGCCAATTATAATTGCATTTTGGTTCACAAAAGCAGTGTAAACCAAAACTGAAACGTATGAGACAAGAGGGGAACACCATGAGTTTTGTTATTCAAAGTACTAAAACTAGCCATAGTGCAGATGAGTATAATCTATAACTTTCAGTGTAAATACTTTTTAATGACCTCAGCATGAACTTTCTAGAATAGGCTTTTTTTTTTTTTTTTATATTGTGGTAGTCTTTGTACCTCACTGTTAAATTTTCACTAAGCAGATTTGGCCTAACCTTCCAACTCTTCTTCTTTAGGACCTACCTCTGGTATCTATGGTGATCGAGGATCACACAAGGGACATTATGAATCTACTACTTTCCCTGGAGAAACCACCACAACGACAATAGTTTCACAGCCAAGGTCAGCCCACGTACCAGGTAGGTTTAACTAATGTAAAGGAGCTTGTGTACTTGCAGTTCTGTGAGGTGGCAGTGCCACGTGAGAGATGTTCACTTGCTCTCCTCCCCTCCCTCAACTCTCCCCGCAGAGTGGCTGATCATCGTGGCTGCTCTCGTGGCCCTGGCGCTGGTCCTTGCAGTGTGCATAGCTGTGAACAGCCGGAGAAGGTAAGAACCATAGAATCATAGAATGGTCAGGGTTGGAAAGGACCTTAAAGATCACCTCGTTCCAACCCCTGCCATGGGCAGGGACATCCCCCACTAGATCAGGCTGCCCAGAGCCCCATCCAGCCTGGCCTGAAAAACTCCCAGGGATGGGGCTACCACCCCCTCTCTGGGCAACCTGTGCCAGGGTCTCCCCACCCTCATGGGGAAGAACTTCTTCCTCACGTCCCATCTGAACCGACCCATCTCCAGCTTCAATTTTCTTGTACCCCCTGTGAGATCCGGCCAGCCACAATAAGGTCTCCTCGGAGCCATCTCTTCTCCAGACTGAATAACTCCAACTGTCTCAGTCTGTAAGGGAGCCTCTTCCCTTTTTCAAAACCCTCTGTCCTGCTGTTTTCCTCAATGAGAGGATTCAAAGCTTCGCGTAAGACCAGGGCAGCAGAGTGCCGGAACGAGGGAGCTTCCTCTGTGAAGCCGCGTGCTTTGAGATGTGAGGGTCCATCATCGCACCCTGAACGGGTCACACATCAGCCTTCCAGCATGTTTACACTCATGTGGAATCAGGTGATGCTGGTGGTGACACAAGCCCCTCGGTCCTCCCCTAACCATATGTAGAATCACAGAATCATAGAATCGTAGAATAGTTTCAGCTGAAAGAGACCCAGAAGATCATTGAGTCCAGCCTTTGTCCCAGCCCTATCAACTACATTCCCCAATGCAACATCCACCCATCTCTTAACCTCCAGGGACGGGGACTCAACTCCCTCCCTGGGCAGCCTGTGCCAATGGCTGACAACCCTCTCAGTACAGAAATTCTGCCTAATATCCAACCTGAACCTCCCCTGGCGCAATTTAAATCTATAGATCACAGAGAGGTCATTATTCAATAGCTATTACTTATTAATAGGAAAGTACTGTCCACTGAGGGCGACCATGTGTGAGATGCACTTAGGGGCAGCCACGGGCTGAGCTGAGTATAATCCTCCACCAGCGTGAACGCCTGCGATGGACAATTGCTGTCGCAGGATCCGTTTGTTCCTTCCAAGCAAAAGGCAGTATCGCTGCTGACACTCGCAGGGGTGTGTTCTAACGGGGCTGTCAGAACACCCAGCAGACTTAGTTACTCCGCTGTACAGATGAATAAGCTGAAGACTAGAAAGTTGCAGTGCAAAATTAGCCAGGGAATTTGAAAGAAACTCTAGCCTAAAGGATAGACAGCAATGTTTTTAACTCTTTATTTTCTCTGAGGAGTGTTCTGAGGTTAGTTCTCAATTTTCTTAAACACCTTTTTGCTGCGTGATAGTTAAAGTTGAACCCTTTAACAGAGTAACTATTTTCTACTTGAAAGTTGAATTCCAACTTTTTTTTTTTTTTTTTTTTTTTTGATCAGAGTAGCCATGTAATATAGGGAGATTTTTGTTCAGGGAGCAGTGAGCAAATTTATTCCCAGTCTGCCTGTTGGAGGAAAGCACATGTTAATGCTGCTGTGAAACCACAGCAGGGTCCTCCGAAGCATGGAGTGGGTGTTCGAATAAAGTACTGCCACCACGGTGAGGGACGGTGAGGCAGTCCCTGCAGAAGGCTTCCGTGAGACAAACTGGTGCCAGCTCAAGGCCAAGTTGTGAGACAAGAGGAAACTGACCCAGTTTTGCTGAAATCAGTAGTGAGATGTCACCTGGTACCTTTGCCCTGTGACTGTATCCTCAGTGTCAGTGCTCCTCTGACAGCAGTACTAGTGATCTATTGAAATAAGAAAGCTATCAGTCATGCAGTAAGACAGGAAACTCCTCAACTTTCTTTCTGTGAAATGATTCTGGAATTGCACAGCCTGAACAGCATTGCTTATTGATTTATAGATTACTCTATCACGCCTTTAAAAGCAGAGGCTGCCGTTGTTTCCTCCCTCTTAACCCAGAGTCACCATAGGAACAGACAAAACAGGCCGCTATAGATAGCATCTGACAAGAAATGAAGCAGTCTCTGAGCTGTAAATTATGCCACAGATACCATTAATGGAAAGCACGTCTTTCACTCCAAGCTTCCACGCAGCTGGGAGGGAGTTGCAAAGAGGGGGCACGTACGTGTGTGACTGCATGTGTTACACACTAGGAATATGTGTGCGGAAAATGTGAGTTTTTCTCGCTGCGAGGAAACCTTTTTGGAGCAGGGACGTGCTCTGGTGTGCTTGAAACAAGTGGCCTTTTGCAAGATGCGAAAGATAACACGGATATGCCAAGAACCCCGTCTTCTGATTAGATTATCTATTCCGATAAATGCTGAAAATCTACACAGTAGCTGTGCTGTCAGCATGCGGAACGGGAATGCCAGCTCATCTGAAACTGAGGCCTTTTAAAGAGCAGTTTTAAAGGTGTAGTCCCAAGTCTGGATTTAGAATGACCCTGCCCTTATAGCGGAATGTATACAAAGTTCATAAAATGTGGATGTATCACAATGTTAGAAAATATTTTCTGCCTTTCAGTAATTAAAGTTATTCCTCCCTGTAGTGATGATAGATACAAATCAAATAAGTGAGCTCTTGCTGAACATTAAGCATGTGATGCTTGATGCTTTCAAAAACAGGATATGCAACGTGGTGAAAATTTACACTTTGCATTGTGTAACTGCACTGTGAGACTCAAGTTTCATTTCTTCTGCACTGGGAGACACAAGCTTCATGTTCAAACACCTTTTCCTAAATGTTGATTTATTTATTTATTTTTACTTCTGTTAGTCTCCATTTATAGTACTCATTTTCTTCTTAACTCTTTCTAGATGTGGTCAGAAGAAAAAACTAGTGATTAACAACGGCAAAGGGGCAGTGGAGGACAGGAAGACCAGTGGATTAAATGGAGATGCCAGCAAATCACAAGAAATGGTGCACTTGGTTCATAAAGAACAGTCAAATGACCGAACAGGAGCATGTGACGAATTCCTGACCGTTAATGAAACACAAAATCATCAGGAGCTTGACATGAAGAGTGGCGTGTAGTGCTACCAAGTCACCGAGCAGAGAGAGCTGGGGAAATCACATGGAGCTTGGACAGGACTTCACAGATGCGCTGTGCTACTGATGTCTTTTGAGCATAGTTCAACATAAATTCGGTTCATTTTTAATCGCCTTAAAATTATGTCTGGGTTACAAAATTGACATTTGCTAAAATAAGCCCCCAAGAGCTGCGCAATGTTTTTGGTTCCCAGTTCCTAAGCAGGGGACATCCCTGTGTCCTGAGCGTTAGGAGGGACATGAGCTCACGTCACTGCTCCCCAGCGGGAGAGTCTTTGCTGTGTGGAGCTGCAGAAGCATCCAGTCACTCCATCGTACAGGCATTTAAGGTACTAGACTTGCTGTGGCACCAGCATAAGTGAGTAACAAACGTCAAGAGCAAAAAATCAAGTTTAAACCAAAAAGAACGCCTATACAATGTCTAAAGCACCAGAATCCTTCAGAAATGCTTTCCAGCCAGGAGGAGCAGTAGGTGTGTTCTGCCTGCTAGCATAAACAAAAAGTGACAGTTTCTAATGATTTATGACTTGGTCTGCACTGAGGGAAACCCAGAAGGACAAAATTTATTTATCTCTGTTTTTAAAATGTCTGTGGGCATACAGCAAGTCTTCTTGAGAGTGGGAAAACCTCAACAGATACCTAATAAACTTCTATACTTTATTGTCCTAACAATCTGTACAGTTATCCTTGAGTTTTTGAGGTGTTTGTTTCTCTACCCCATCCTTCTTTCACTGGCCATAGCTTGTGTGGTTTTTAACCAGTCAGTCAGGAATGAAATGGAACAACCCCAGCTCTATCCCACATGCACAAGTCAAGCGGTTGGAGATGATTAGGGAAGAGGGCAGCAGCTTATTTCTGAAGAACAGGTCTCTCTCCTTCGTTTACTGAGGAGATGCTGAACCCAATTAACCTTCCCCTGTAGCTACTATGTTGCAGCAGTTTGCTGATGTTTTAAAAGGTCTCACTCACTCCCTCTGAATTCTATCTCATCCGTGTTTTTCCCTCTGCTCTTTAAAAATACCACAAGAAACATTTCTTGCTAATTGGTACCAGAAGTTCAAATTCTGTAGAAAAGATCAAAGAAAAGGAAACTCTCCCAGCCATGTAATGTAATAAAGTAGCTGCAGCTGCATTGTTATATGCTTTTCTTTTGTCCTTACGTGTGTTATGTAAAGTATTTGTATTAAGCTATGATGCTGTGCATTATATTGATATAAATCGTCAGAAAGAAAGTTATTTTCTACCAGTGGTCTGTGCCGTCTTAAAGAAAGCGCATTGGAATGGAAGGAGAAGGGTGACTTCTTGTCAGACTGCCTCAAGAAAAATGCAAGTAAAAGCCATGTAAGGTAGCTGCAAGCCGCGGTCTGTGTCGGTGGAGGGACGGAGAGCAGGGTTACTATTCACTGACCGTAGCACCTGCCTTTGAAGCTGTCCTGCTAAAGCACGCTGTTTTGTGTTCTCCACCTGCAGCAATCTGGAGGGTTCAGCCGGCCAAGCGCTAAAATTAGCTGGCACTGGTCTTTCTGGGATGTACACGATTGTTGATTCTATTTCTCGGTCACAATCCTCCAGCAGTTCCCTGCGTGTTTCATCGGTGGCTCGGTGTCCCGCTGTCTGCAGGCAGATCTCCTCAGGGACAATTTATGCCGAGGCAGAAGGTCTCAAGACAAGGTGTGCTTCTGCAGAACGCACAGGACGTTTTCTGACCTGGTGTAGGTCGGTGCGTGCCACCCGTAAAGTGTCACCCAGCTCGGGGGCCAAAGGCATTCGAAGAAGCCGAGGCTGAAGGAGTCGAGGGGATTGACACCATCGGTCCGCTGTCAAGCTTCTCAGTCCTTTCTTGTATTTTTATGCAGGAGAGCCTGTAGACTCTGTGCATTGATTTTAGTTTAATTCCTGTGACGTTTCTGTTCGCCACTATAAATCGAAACGACCTGCTGAAGGCTGTGTTTAAACGGGTGTTATGTACTTATTTTGCTGAGTATGGAGTTCCCCAGTAAAAACTATTCCTCTCTCTAAACTCTGATTGAATACAGATCTCAAGCAGAAGGATATGTTTCACTGTCTTGAAGGCTAAATTTTTCGTTGGAAAAAAAAAAGAAAAAAGTTACAGCGTGTTATTCATCTCCCTGTTCTGATGTTTAATGGGGAAATCAACAAACTCTTTCCTAATTGATCTAATATTCAGTAGCTATAAATGCACATACAACACCAGTTGGCTTAGTTTTATATTTCTTAATAGGGAGATGCTCAAGTTCTCTTTACAGAGGCAATACCATTATTTTATATATGCTGATTCTTTTTAGATTATGTCATGTGATTCATGGGTAATTAAGTTTCATTATAGTTTCAAAAACTAGATGGCCATTTCATGTGGAATATAGTACATGTTTTTATTAATCTTGGTTTTATTATTTTGAGGGTTTTTATGTTGTGTGTATGTATTTTTTATAGAGAGCACTCGACATATTTGCATATTTATTTAACAGATTAATCAGTACGAAAGAAAATACCACCTCTAAATTGCAACCAGAATTAGGATTGCTAAAGCTACCTTGAACTGTAAAATAAGCTTCAAAAAATGAACTCAGTTCTATACTGAGGAGAAAAAGCAAGGCCAGCATTATTGGTGGGAGAGAAGGATTCAGCAGCGTAGTTGTGTTTAGTACTGGTGAGCCAAGGGTTATTTTTTCTGCTTCCAAAGTCTAAGCCAGGCTCAGGTGAATGCTGAGCGACCTTCTCTGCTCTGCCAGGCTCCCTAGATGCTCTGGGAGTTAGTAATTAGCTCAGCTTCCCTCTGGAAGCAGAAAACTTGGTCAAATTTGAGATTTTGACCGCTATTCCTGGCTCATTTGAGAGAGCGCAGTGCCTGACGAGATCCAGCCTGTCCTTCAAGGTGCTGACAAACAAGTTGGGTCTTGGTCTACCCTTGGTGCCTGGGAAGAACGAGGATCATTCCTAAAAGTGCTAAGGAGCCCAGGCTGGACCTAGAACAGACACCAAGATTGTTCCTTTGGCTTGTGTTACTCTGAAGAGTTTTGATGTAAACCAGACCACCTCTCCCATGGAAATACTGCCGAAAGCAGGAGTGCATTGAAGAGAGGGATTGTATGTTTTATGAGAATGTAATATTTTCATCTAACAGTCCTGGGCCATTGTTTCACCTGTATTTTCTTGAAGGTCTCACAAGGAGCGTTTGATTAAAGCAGAGAAAGGCTATGTGGCTGTTGTGTCTCCCTGCACTGACAACATTTCTGTGTGATGCTTTCCCCACGACAGAGATGTCTCTTGTGTCTCCCGTGTCAACAGCAACAGCCTCAGACCTCAGCACTTTGAAGCAGGTTGCCTGGAACACTAGGAGGAGACAGTTTCAACACGCAGAAATTATGCTGGGCAGGGGCAGAGGCCAGCCTGTCACCCGAAGGCTGGCCCTAATCACTCTTTCTGTAGCTGAAGGAAAGAAATTAAAGCCTCTGACCAGTGTGTTCTGCTTCAGTGTGCAGCACACACGCCAGGCTGTTTTGTAAGCTGGCCGTTAGTGGGTTTATTTTATGCTGTGTTAGGCCAATAATTGTTTCTTAGCCTTATTAAACAATTCAGGGTTCATACTCACCTGGCTGCAAGAGATCTGACTAGTCAAATGCAAACCCGTTGGGTAACCGTGGGTGTGACTGGTTTTCTTCTGTGGAGGGGGAGAGGACCGAAAGGTGGCAGGAAAAACGCTGGGCTGGGCTCAGGGTGAGTTTCCAGCTGTGGGTGACAAAAGTCTCATTCCTTACAGGGGGCAGGAATTGTACAAAGCTGTTCTGAGGGTGGCCAGCTCCAGGGAATTAGGGAGGGAGGGAGGACGCAGTTGCTGGGAGAGGAAGTAAAGGGAGAGTGAAATCTCAGCGCTGCTGCTGGGAAAGTCCCTTCAACACCCCCAGGACCTTGGCTTTTGCACATTTCACAGCTCCAAGAAGGAAAAAAACAATCAACCTATTCCTGTGAACCCCCCACTTCCAAGTCACCCTCTACGCTCCCCATCTCATTTGCAAACTGATTTTTTTTTTTTGAATAATTTTCCCCAGTAGCTTATTTCTTCTTATTACTGTGCCGTGCTGCATGGGGCGTCCACCAGCCCCGTGCTGAGAGCAAGCAGCTGCGATGGTGAGAAACGAGAGGGAAAGTGCAAATTTAGCAAAGACGAGTAACGGTGTCGTCTGTACCGCTCGCTCTGCTTTTTCTCTTCCTCGTCTCACCCGTTTGGAGTAAGGTTAGCAACGGCAAGATTTCGAGAACATTTCTCTTCCTGCTCGTCTTCCTGGTTCTCAAGCAGCAGGCTTACACGGATCTTTAGATAGGTCAGGTGTGCTGCTGCGTGGCTTTTTGCAAAGTTGAAATTGAAAAAATGAATCCTCAACAAAGAAGCCCTCCTGACCTCAAGGGAGCCGATCATGGTTAAAGTGCGAGCAAAGCAAAGGCAGTGAAAGCTTCACATACACTTTAAAGGCAGCCTTTCAATTTTCTTCCAGCAAGTCTTACAAAGGTTCTGCCTCAGTGACAGTGTCTAGGAATCTCAAACTTTTATTAAAACTTTTACTCTACAGATAACAAGGGGATGGGTGAAACCCATTTCATGTATTCTCTGCCGTACAAACCTGTGCACTGAATGCTGACATTATTGTGTTTTCTTTCAGAAAAAAACAAAACAAAATAATGAAACTATGGAGTTTGGGATCAAAACAAGTCCATGAAGACTGTCAAATAATTAAATGCTTATTTTTTTTTCAGAAATAGATATATTTTTAATATCCCAGATAGAAGATCTAGCTGTGCAAAATCACTTCTTTTTTTTTTTTTTGAACACTCATGATGCCTCATATATAATATAGCTTTCCCTTTATGCTAAAATTAAATTCTTACAAGCAATTTATTTCCCATTCAGAAAAACATGTGTGTAAATTTACAGGGTGGGATTAGCTTTAGTACCCGTATGCTAGTCTCACGGTGCAGTACATACATGGTTCGGTTACAGCAGAGTTTTACTTTTAAATCAAAATTTACTTGCAACCGTTGATGTACATCTAGCTTCTGGCACCACATACTCAAAACTTCATACAAAAAAAAAAAAAAAGCTTAGATAATTTTCAGCGACAACATGAATCAAGGCTCTATGCTTTCATTTTACCCAGAACTACTAAACTGGGTGTGGTTTTCCTTGTGGTTGGATGTTAAGTCTGAGTTTATATATTCACTTTTTATCAGCTTACTTTTTTAATAACAAGCATCTGTTTCTGGGCTACTGCTGCAGATCATTAGCAGCACCCTCTCCGTGGGGAGCTGGGAGAGCCAGTTTTCAGCAGCTTTCAGCCTGAGCTTGTTGGGTGAGTTTGCAGAAGATGAGCCTGTCCTAGTCGAGCCCAGACACGGTGACCTCAGTTGACAGCAGCACAGCAAGGGAGAGAGAAGCCTTCCCGCAAGCGTGCTGGGCTTGAGCCGTCAATCTCTAGACAAAAAGGATGTTGGGTTCGGTTTATTTTTTTGATCTCCAAACGATTCGCTGTTTTGGCTTTGCTCAAGCACTGGCAACGTATGTCTACATGCTGCCTCTCTATCTGTACCCTAGCGTGCAAGAACATGGGGCTTGTTTTACTGCAAAACTGTTCTACAATCATCCACTCAATTAAGTGTGCTTTGTTTTGCAGCAGCAGGCCAGCAGGGTCACCAGTTGGAGGCCTGTATCTAGTGGGATCCCTCAGGGGTCAGTGCTGGGGCACGTGCTGTTCAATATATTCATCAATGACCTGGATGTGGGATTAGAGAGCACTGTCAGCAAGTTTGCTGACAGCACAGAACTGGGAGGAGTGGCTGACACCCCAGTAGGCTGTGCTGCCCTTCAGAGAGACCTGGACAGGCTGGAGGGCTGGGAAGTGAATAACTTGATGAAATACAACAAGGGAAAGTGTAGAGTTTGGCACCTGG
>NW_009727756.1:104894-117976 GCF_000703405.1 Apaloderma vittatum
AAAAATTAGAAAACCTTTTTCACTGTGAGGGTGACAGAGCCCTGGCACAGGCTGCCCAGGGAGGTTGTGGAGTCTCCTTCTCTGGTGACATTCAAAACCCCTCTGGACGCGTTCCTGTGTGACCTACTGTAGGTGATCCTGCTCTGGCAGGGGGGCTGGACTGGATGATCTCTAGAGGTTCCTTCCAAACCCCAACATTCTGTGATTCTGTGAGTTTATCGTTACTGAGCACTTCCCTGCAGCTCTCTTGTAGTTCATTTTCTAGTTAATGATTCTTCCATCCATCAAGAGAAAGCGCAAAATGCACTCTTAGGTTAGAGATGCTTGTTTGTTCAGCTAACCAAACTCACCCTTTGTTCGGGAAGGGTGACTTCCTCCACCCTGCGCCCTGTGCAGAGACCAGGCGTAAAGCCTGCCCCTCGGTTCCACACCAGCCAAAAACAGGGGCCAGCAGACTCAGAGGCAGCTCTGAGGGTCACTGAACTGCAAAGGCGCAGATCTTTCTTCCTCAGGGAGCCTTTTTCAGAGCAATCTGCATTCGTGCCTTCAAAATTCCCTGCTCAAAAATAAGCTAACGAAGCTTATTTGATCCTGGCCATTTGGGTAATGCCAGTAACCTGGGAAACACCGGAATGAATTTCGAGTGCATTTGCTAAGCTGGTCCCTTTTCCTTTCCCTGTGCCGAGTTGTGAGTCAGTTGTCTTTTCTAGCTCGCACATCTCTACAGCGGCGTCCGTGGGCTGTGGGGGCGTGATGCGTGGGAACTGATCAGAAAACAGCCAAATGGAGGTAAAACCGTCTTACAAATGGCTTCAGGAAAGGCTGACGTATTTCTGGTTCCCTCATAAGCAAAAACGAATAGCACAACACCGTGAAAGACAGATCCCAGGTTGCTTTTCTAAATACTCGTTCCTGTAGCACAGAAGCACTGCAAACAGTGTGAGGCCTCGTTCCTCCAGCTCCCAACCCTGCGAGCTGCGGGAGGGGGCAGTCAGCTTTGTGACTGATCTGTCTGCGCAGACAGATTTTGCGTGTCCCCTACCCACCTGCCTGCCTCGCCACCACCACTGCGGCCGCAAGACCCGACCTCGCGGGCAATCCGTAACGCGGCAGTGGGCTAAACACCCAGGAGAGACCTCCTGGTGCCTGCTTGTGCCATCGCTGCCCACGTGCCTCATCCAGGGGCTGCTGCAAGGATTCTTCAGATTCTCAGGTAGCGACAACAAATCTACTCGTTGCATTTCAGCTGCGGTTTGTGGCTGCTCCTGCCTCCTGCCCGTTTTGGCCCACACACAGTGTAAGTACTTGCTGCTGTTCTCCTCTTAAAGCACTGTAAGTTGGGGCCACCTGTTTCTTTCATATCCTTGTCCTGTTGACACGTACTTTCTGACACCAAGGAGAAGACTCTTTAAGGTTTAGCAGCCCTGAAATGTTCTCTCAGCTCTTCTTTCATGCCAGAGAGTGGATATAGAAGTATCTCTTCATAACGACTCTCTTAATAATGACTCGCTTTTACAGCACCTTGTAGAAGATGCTGTCCTGTAGAGAGGGACACATTCCAGGTACAAAGACACCCCTCAAACAATCTTTTTCTCTGTGGCTTAGGACATGGATAAAGATGGGCACACGAGGGGCTTGTGAGTGCTTAGAGAACCAGCCTTTGGGGTACGTGTTTTCAAAAGGGACAACTTCACAGAATTGTAGAACTGGTTCCTGCGTGGGTGGCTTTTTTTGTTATTTGTTTGATTTTTTTTAACGTCATTCTTGCAGAATTAAGCAACAAACATAGTTCACAGCGTCGAGCCTTTCATTTCAAACTTTTTGGAATGACATGTAGCAAATGAGTAACCACTTTCTATGGAAGGGCTCTGAATGTACACGAGGCACATGGAATAAGTGAGTGATGGGGAATACCGAGCGCAGCAGACTCCGGTGGGGAATTTTATGTCACCAGTGTGCGTTTATTAACGCGTGTTGATGAGCCAGATCAGGACGTTTCTGTGGCAACAGGGCAGCAGATAGCTGGGCCCTCAGGTTTAGCATTTGCCCAAACCCCTTCCTCGTGCCTCGCTGGGTCTCGGTTCGTTACTGACTCAGGGGGCAGGTCGCCAGCTGAAGTGCTGCCAAAGCCACTTCCTGCCATGCCTGAATTTACTTTGGAAACTAGACGCTGGCCTCACTTAGATTAGGAAGGAGCAAGCCCAGGGCTGCACAGGCTGTTAAACCCCACAACCTGGGTTTCGGTTATCTGTCTGTGATCACGCAACGGCAGTTGCGCTGTTTCCGTTGATGTGTGCTCCACTGAGCACCCACGCCAGAACGTTTTGTCCGTACTTCAGGGCTGCCAGTCCTCTGGGCCATGGTCTGCTCCACGAGCATCTCCTAACTCACGCATGATATGGAGTTGATTTCTTCAGGAAGTGCTCCAAGGGTTCAGCTACAGGCTGGTTTTATTATTTCTTTAGAAAGGGTATGAGGAAGAGATTTATATTTTAGTAGCAGGAGGGAAGTGGGTTTCTAAAGCAACTGCCATCATCGCATTGTATCCTCCTACTCTTCTAACATCTCTTCCCACCTCTCCAGATTTCGCTGCCAAGAACTGCAGCTTGTGCATCCTGGCCCTTGTGACAAACAAGCTCAGCTGCAGACAGCGCCCTAGAATATTTGCAAGATCCAGTGAGGGGTGAGATTTCTCACACTTTGTCAGAGTCAGGTCCGTCTCTACCCTGCGTGCAGTTTTCAGAACAGGCAGTCTCTCACACCAGACTGCTGTACCTAAACTCCTACCCAAAGCATTTTTGTACTGAGTCCAGGCTGACATTAAAATTCACAGATAGAAGCCATTAAAATTATGAATTGACATTTATTGATGATATGTACATAAGAGGTACAACACTTAGTGAAATACTATATCCACGTCTATCTCCAGTACAGAAAGGATGTCTAGTTTGTTTTATACATGAAAGTTACAGAAACCAGTTCACATGATAAGGAAGCATTAACAGCAAGTGACTACCCATCACTGTAAGGAGGAAAGGATCTGAACTACAAAAATAGACTCAATCTACGAGGCATTCCAACTAGAATATACAGGAACAGAGCCCAGAGTTGGGAGAAATTTTATCATCTGCATTCATTAGTTTTTAAACAAACTGTGCTATAGATACCATACAGTATGTCACTTTGAGATCTGGGGAACTTTTCGAATATAAGGAAAAACCCAACGTTACCCCTCTTCTTTTTTTCACCCTTTCTCCATGAAACATCCCCAAACCTTCCAGCTTGTGCCTGTTCATTTCTACGAGGGGGCAAGAGGTGGCGGACGGGCAGCGCCCAGTACTGCAGCGCGCAACTCATGCCGAAGCATCGGGGCCCGAGTTTGATCTCCTGCCACTTACAGGGGATGATTATATTTACAGGATCCAAGCACAGGGTACCTAGGAACAAACCAGCTGCTTCTTGCTGTCCCAAGCTCTTTCAGGTTTTGTCCCCAAAAGGTCTTATTTTCTCACAGTTCTGAACTGTAGCCCTGATTTCAGAAGACGTTTTGCCACCGACTATATAGTTCACACATCTGCTTTATAATCACACTTCTTTTTTTTAAAAATAACAGGCCTGTACAACAACCACAGCAGCCTGAGAAGCACTGCATTTAATTTCAGTAGTGATTAATATCCTTTTTAACAATGAAAGAAAGAGTGCACCTTTGCCCGCGAGCCCCCACATTTCTCAGGCACTGCCCCTGCTGAGAGGATGAAGCAGAGGTTCCTACTTCGACTTCTTGGGCACGCTGGAGAGACGGAGCAGCCCTTGCAGCCGTGTGACTGCACTTGCTCTGCTGGCATCTAGGGGCAAGACAGAACTGGAGGTGACTCAGAAGGATCCTGCGACGTTGTGACGTGGCTAAGGGCTGAGCGATGCAGAGTGCGCAGCCGGAGCACCCCGCGGGAAAGCGGTTAGGTGGATTTCCCTTTATTCATCGTGCCAATTTAAACAGCAAATTACTAAGCTTTTGGTGATCGAGAGTCCCAACATTTCAAGCAAACAAGAAGGAAACAAAAGGGAAACTAAGTGCTCTAGGTGAACATTAATTCTTATCGTCGCAACCACTGCGTTCACAAGGCTGGGATCACGTTCACACGCTGCCAGGGAACTACACACATGCAGGTATTAACACATACCACACCGGTTAGATAGCTGAAAACTAAAATATCACATATTTACAAGAAGTTGGCTGCATACATGATTCTGAATGTGATCAGAACAGGATACTCCGTAATAGACAGATAAAGCAGCTACTAAGCTGTGGAACCTAATCAGTTGAATGGCCAAAAGGAAATGAACCCAGATGCAAACGAAAAACAGAAAGTAGAACAAAATTTTAAGAGACGGTCTAATTTTCTACTGTGACTCGATACGCAGAAACCAATTAAATTAAATTAAGGAACTACTACACATACTGTATACACCATTTCACTGAAATTACGTGTTGATAGCTACATTATCTACACTAAGTGCAGAGAGGCACTGGACATCATGCTTCAACAAAATGTCAAAACTGGTATCAATAAGGTTTTACAGCTATTAGTAACTCAACACTACTCTACCTGCGGTTCCTATTAAGATAATACCTGGTACATCTGATTTAAAATACAAGAAAGAGATTAATATATAAGGGTATGTCAACACACTTCCTACATGTATCTCTACTAGAAATTTAGTTTCCAAAACCTCAGACAAATAACATGGCCTCACAGTTTTCCGAATAGTTGAGGCAATACCCAGTATCAGCCGCACTGGGACAGCTGTATTTGCTGCTTCCCTTGTTTTGAATCACAGTCAAAGAGCTAGTGGGCCATAAAAAATTTTGTTGTTGTATCACTGTCATGATTATTTATATTAGTTTATTTTTATTCCTCTAAAAACAGTTCCTTGTTAATTAAAAAGAAATTGTGATAGCCATGGCCTTAATGCCAACAGGTATTTGCCTAACGGGAACAGATGACCACAACAGAGAAGGAACTCTCATTCGTCCTGGACAAAACATAAAGTGGTCGTTCTCTTCAAAATACGTAAGAAAGCAGGAGGTATTTGTATGGATACTGCCCAATGACATTGGTCCCGTGGTGATCCTCTTGGTCCCTTTTCAAGAAGGCAAAGGTAGGTGGCCAAATCATGAACTCTTCCCACAGGCTGAACTCCTATACCCTGTATTGTAGGAAGATGGGCTGGGTACCCAACAGCATACTTTTTTTGCCTACCCAGATCCCCAGTTTTCTATAAACTGTGTTCTGAGTCAGTCAGCCATACACGATCAGATCCTCAGAAAAAGAACTGTAAGATTTGGCAAAGGTAACACCAGGGGAAAAAAAAATAAACCGACAAAAAGGAGGGACGATTGCCCAAGACAGTCAATCTAGAAGATTGTTCGGATTATTATAACATTGTTCCATAGTGAACTGCAGCATTTAAGGACATCTTGAAATTCCTATTTGCTTCCTGCATTTTGTGCTTTGTTTATAATTCATCACTAAACATAACACAAAAATATTTCATCGCTCCTAAATGTTATAGGAAAACTAGTTTTGTTCTAAGGTACAGATCACCGTTAAAGATTATCTCCCTACCTTATACGGTCATATAGAAAAGGTTATAAGAAAATATTAGTGTGTCTGTAAATTACAGATACTAGGTCATTTACTTCATTCTACACTGTAGTTTCCAGAGAGCAAGTACAAACCCCTAAAACCTGTATTAATAACTAAATCAGCACTGAACATATAATATTTAACAATATAAATACATATGCAGCTTTTTCTCATGCATTCTACAAGCTAGAGTTCACACCAGATTGTAGGAAATGGGATATATTTAAGAAAGGAGCAGGATATCATATCATTCCATGATACGTTGGATGGAAGTGTATGCAATTGTCTTTAAGAAGGAAGGACAACCTGCAGAACACAAAAGCTCACAAGCCTACAGAAACAATACTGACTGCAAAATCAATTTGTAAACACAGTTTACATACGGTCCTTGAAAAACTGTAGGGACAAAAAAATAATAGAAAAGAACGATACAAAAATCCCTGCACACTACACTATTTATGTACAAAGCAATATACAGGTACCAGACAATCCAGGTTGTGTGATGCTGCCTGTGACAGTTTCCCTTCGTGCTAACGGTGTGCGCCACAGAGCACCATTAAAAACAATTGCAGGACTCCGGAATTTTGAAAAAAAAAATCAGATTGGAAGGATCGAGCGCTCTGGCGTTGGTCAGCATTGGCTCTGCAGCAGAATGCAGCTGAAAGTGGAAAGGGATCAAAGGCTGGGTGAAGGGAGAAATCTCACAAGTGGTCTTGCCTCCCCAAATCCTTCAGTCACCTGTTGGGTATTTTCACCCTGGACTAGCAGAGACCTACTCAGTGGCTCAGTCATGCGCTCCAGGTTTTTTCAGTGTTTGGAGCCTGGGTTTTCCATAAAACTCACAGCTGCAACTGCACAACCACTTTATCCATTAGGATTTGTATCAGCCTGGTGGCGGGAAGTTTCCCCCAGGCAAGAAAAGATGTTTCTGGGCTGGCGGGCACACCTGCGGGACGGTTCCTCAGAGCCTTGTGCCAGAGAACCTGCTCATACAAGAAGTAAAAGAATTACCAGCACCTGAGCACCAGCAGGGGTTTGACTCATTCATACCAGCAGATTTCAATTTACCATCAAACATGATGAGGAGGGGAAGAAGAATTGAGGGAGGCACCCGTTGTACAGCCCGTGCCCAGGCACCGAGTCCTGCCCGAGGTGTGCAGAACTGCAGGGTCTGTGCTTTGCCCGAGGACCATGGAGAGACACAGCTTTGATGTCTGTGTGAGAAGAACGACCCGTGACTTGGGAAGGAATCTGCACTGACCACACTGCTTCAGGTAAATTGCGAGCAAGAACTCTTTCAAAAATAAAATGCCGAAGCTGAACAACTCGTTTACAGCTGGACTGCCTCTTTGATGCTTCAGTATTGCAATTCCTTTTTTTTTTTGTTTTGGGTTGGTTTTTTTGGTTTTTGTTTTTGTTGGATTTTTGTACTTGAAGCTACGCTCCATGTACCATTATTCAGACAAAGGAAATTGGGTAAATATTTTCCCTTCAACACCATCAAAATGACTGGCAAGAAGAAAATAACTCTTCTTTCCGAGAGTGCTTTGTGCTGAGAGCAGGAGTTCCACATAGCCTACATGGTGAATTAGAGCCAAGGTGAATTGTCCCGATGGACCCATAACTGATCACCATAACTAATGTGAAGAAAATCTTAATCGTGGCCCTAGAAGTCACAGTCATAAAATCAAGGATGGTCTCTTGGCTCATAGCAGAATAACAGTACAGTACATTTTTATAAAGTGCCCTTATTTATCCTTCTGCAAATTAATTCAAAGGCAGCAATAGAAACAGATGAATGAAATGAGAGAACAGCTACACCCTTACGTCTCCACAAAAGGACTCTTCTGAGCCCAGTACTAAAGCTCAGAGCCTTTTTAAAGATAGTTACAGAAGCGGATGTCGGCGGTGAGGTTTAATATTGCCCGTGGCTTGGGGGAGTTGTGCGATTGCTGCTGCGTTGCTACAACAAGGCTGCAACAACACAGGCGAAGGCAAGGAAGCAAAGAAAACCCAGGCAGTTGCCAGAGTGAATTTGTTCAAACACTATTGCTGCAGCTTCTCAGATGAATAGTCTGCTCCTCCAAGGATCTACTGCTGGAAAACCAATGACCCTGGGAGGGGTGGAAAACAAATCGGAAATTTCTATTGCTTGTACGTTTTAAAGTGACACAAAATTTGGAATTCTGTGTGCTTCAACAAAGAAAGGGAGATCAGCTGTATATCCAGGAAGAAAAAACCTATGCTGACCGCAATCCTTATTTTTGTGTTGAGTTTTAAATTCATCGCTGGACTTGTAGCTTAGAAACAACCAGGCAAAAAAGAAGCATCTTGGCAGAGGTTTCTTGGATGTGACAATCAGTGTCATCATAAAGAGCAGACAAAGGCTCCTCCCTAGGTTGGGATTATGAAATATCTTATAACTTAACGGAGACAGGAAGGGACTGGACCTTTCCTGGAAGCCTGTGACTCCCACAGACTTCAGAGGGGCTTTCCTGCTGTCCTAGCCTCGCGGGCACAGGTTTTACTGCAGCCAGCAGAGACTGCCTGAGTTTCTCACCCATTTGAATGGAAGGAGCACATCCCACAGCAGGGTTCAAAGGGCCCACCCCCTACCCATCTGAAGCACCTTCGTGCATAAGACACACACGCACGTTTCTTACACTGCTGGTGTGGCTTTTGTCTTCTAAGGGGAGCAAAGAAGCATCAAATTTGGAAGCAAAGTGCTCCACCTCTTCTGTACTTTCAATGTACACTGCGCTCCAGTTTCAGTGAACAGATAGTAAGAGAATGCTGACCTAGCTTCAGCAGCGAACACATAAAGCAAACACGTAAGCATGTACTTAACCAAGCGCACAATTAACTGAGTCTCTGCCTGGTCTGGACTTTTCCATGTGCCAGTGTGCTGTCAGAAACCCAACGGGCAAAGGAAATCACAGTTGCACAGATGAGGGTGGGAGAGACTGACAAAGCAGCAAACCAGATGAATTTAGAAAGAAATGCTGTTTAGGAACTACACAGAAAAAAAAAATCACTTTCCACTGTGCTTTTCCTTTAACTTTGTCACCGCAGCACCCATGAACAAACCAAAAGGTTTCCCATATGCAAATGAATGCATTAGCACTCCTCGGAAAACTAAGAGGAGACTGGCCAGCGACCAGCCCTGCCTGCTGAAACGTGAGCCTTGCATTAGCTGAAGTGGCTAGTCCCTGGGTTATTTTCTGTTTATTTAGTTAAGTAGCAACCCAGCCTCCTGTGGAATGAGCAAATCGAGAAATGTAAGCCAAGAGTGAGTTACATTTTCCCAGAGAAATGGAAAGCTTTCTGATGGTAAAATACAGCGCTGTGCTGGAGTAACACTATATTAAATATTGTCAGGCTAAGAGCTGAGAACTATACCAAACCCAACATTTCTCCTTCTCCCACCTCCACATTTAAATAGAGAAATACCATTGCAATTACCATTCGAAATGTCCCTGAGTTACTGTATCTACAGAATTACTATTTTAAAATCACAGTCTGCTACTCTAGTGCTCTCAAAAGATGCAAATTTGTTCTCCCTTGTGTGGGTGAGGTTTCTCCAGCACCTCGTTCCTTCCTCCTCTAGTCTCCGTCCAAAGAAGCGCTCTTCAAAGGACAACACAGCCCCAGTGGATAAGCGTAAGCATATTCTAAGTGTTTCTCTCAGCGTGTAATTTTGTGGAGGCGCCTCGTCACGCGTTCCCGGCACTCCCATTTGTTTCCAACCGCTAAACAGTTTCAAATGGCAGCTGAAAGTGTATGGACCAGTTTTCTAAAGCGACTTTCAAGGTGAACAACTGGTGTGGCTGCTTCTACGAAACTGCTACGGCGAAGAGGGCGGAAAGTCACCTATTAGCGAGGACGCTGTGCCATGGAACAGCTCGAGGAGGATGGATATAAGCAGGGGTAAACGCCGCACATTGCTCTTGGATACGAGTACCACCCAAGTCACAGCAAACTTCGCCCGATGTGAGCCAGCACCCTCGGAGCAGGGGACATTTTAGAGTACCTACACACTTCTGGCACGTAACCCAGCAGTAAAAACGTCTTTGAAGGCAAATTAGGAGAAGCAGCGGCAAGCTACAGGTTAACCCTGGATATGCTAATACCAATGAAATGAGAAGACAACGCGCCTACCACTTCTCTGAATATCCTTCCCTCATAAAAAAAAAACAAACCAAAAAAGAATCTTTAAGATGCTCCAGGAGGCCTCTGGAAGAAGTCTCCACCTCTAATACATGTTAGAG
Organism: Apaloderma vittatum; assembly: GCF_000703405.1. Taxonomy (NCBI): domain Eukaryota; kingdom Metazoa; phylum Chordata; class Aves; order Trogoniformes; family Trogonidae; genus Apaloderma; species Apaloderma vittatum. Next base: position 114,811 of record NW_009727756.1, read on the forward strand.
GTCTACAGAAATCACAGTGGTTTGATATTTCTGATATTATTTAGGCCATTTTGCTTGGGGTTGTAGCCATGGCATGCAAGTAAGGACAAAAATAGAATGGCAAGCTAAATATTCCACAGTAAAAAATGCTTCAATGAGGGATACTTGAACAATGGACTTGATCTTGCGCATCATTGATCATGCAAGTAGCCTTGGTTGGCTCAGGTGTGGGTGCATTTTCGGAGATATCTATATGAATGCAGATGAGCAAAAGCAGATTATATTTATATTTCCATTCTTCTACAGAGCCAAATACCACTCTACAGTTAAGCTCGTTATTTCTGTTTAAGATCATGACAGCTCTGAGGGCAGGCACTGAATGGCCTATTTCAGTAAATGTTTCAACTCCATTTTCTGCCATTTTTAAGTTCACTGTATGCTCATATTCTGATTCATTCTGAGAAGCTCTGAGAGCTCCCCCCAAAATTGCACAACCCTTGTTCTGTGGGTCGAGCCTCCCAAGGCCACGCGGCTCAGCTTTGCTATAGATCATTGCTAATAGTACAATGGCATTCACCAGTGTCTTAAAATTGCTGAGTATTAAGAAGCACCTTTAAAAACACTTCACAGATGACTATTATGACTGCAATTTCTGCTGAGAGGATGAGTCAGCTACACTATGTTGACAGAATACCGTCTTGTTCATTCAGATGCCATGTGCTCTAGAAAACATTCCTCTGACAGTAGAGAGTTACACGAATTGTTACTCTGCAAAAGAAAGAGATGTATATTCTATGCACTGCCACAAATCCTGAAATTCTGGTTTATTCTTCATTCAGCCTGGCCAAATTCTGTTAACCTTGTATGGAATCCGGCTTGGCAACGAATTCAGGATTTAGCCATTCTCTGAAACATGGCATCTACTCGAAAGACAGTACAGATTTCACACCGAATGCTAGTGATGATCACAGTCAAAAACTCACAATTTCCTAGAATAATGGATTCAGAATTTGTTTATAGCTCATTATCAAGTACCCAATCAGGACATCGATGATCGATCTTGGCAGTACCTTACCCAAGTAGCCCCGTCCTCTTCAGAGGAACACCTCTGACATCCATGGATAAGGTAGTACCCACTTTGATCAAGAATGGCATAGCTGAGCCCAGGGCGTTCTGTATTTCGTACATGAGGCATAGGTTTGGTGCAGAAGCCCCCAGCCCTGCGCTAGTACCGCTGGCATTACCTGATGCACTGCGGTCACAAAGCAGCACGGCCCCAAAGGCTGCGCCTGCCCTGGGACAGCTGACGAAAACCCAGCACGCGCGCATACACATCTGAAGTTTTGCCTCGATGCGAAGTATTAGTTGTACTGTTCTAGCAAAATGTCTGAGATAAACTATCGATTTCCACACTTTAATCTTGCCCCTGGATCTAAGTTCAGTTTAAACCACAACTAGGCACAAAAATACAGTGCTTGTTTCTTATTTTCCAAACCAATAGAAACCTTTATGGACGTTTTCCGAAGACATTTTAGCCACACAGCGCTGAATGGATCAGGTATGCCACAAAAGCCACCAGAACGCTCCAAGGTTTACGTGGTGTTAGGTATCTCTTGTATATGTGACCCTGAGTCCCTGTAGTGAACCACACTGGCACTTTGATCTTCCCATTTTGCAGCATTTACATTCTCTGTGTCTTGAGTGAAAGGGGAGGCGGGGGAGAGCGCATTGCACTGCACGGAATATTCTCCAGCTGCACCATCCAAACAGTAACACAAGGGAGACAGATGGTTATGGATCATTGCTTGGCAAAGACACTGCAATGGCTTGATGAGATCTTTGCTAAGTTTCGGTTAAGAAATTAAGTAAGCAGAAACTGTAGATGTTAAACAGACAAAAAGAGGAATCTTCTTTAATCGTGATATCTTTTGCCAGAAGATAGCTTCAGGGCTTATGAAAGATGGAGCTAGGAATCTCTTCCCTTAGTTTTCACGTTTCCAAGGCTCTTCTTCAACAACACTGAAGTCTGCAGATTTGCCATTGGTTGCCAGTGTTACCTGCAAGTAATTATCATCAATAACCGACTTAAAGGCCAAGGCACTTTGACAAGAAAAGTCATGAGCTTTATATGGAAGATCATGATATTTTCAGGAATTACGTACACCGTGTCTTATTATACATGCAAAGTGTATTTATTCAGAATTCACAACACTCCCAGATACTGTGACTCCTGTTCATTTATTATACTGACTAGAAAAGATTAGCAGTAGAAAAAAAGAAGTTCCATATTTTCTTAGCCTTTGCCGTGGTTTTTCTTTTAATAAATATTTCAGATTCTGTTCCTTTCTACCTCTTAAGATTTCTCTGGATCATTTCAAAAGCAGATTATTATTTTTTTTTAATATAGAAAGTCGTATTTTTTCAGTGGAATTCCTTAGCAAAGCAGGATAGCTGATGCAAGGACATGGAAAATATGCAAGGCCAGAATAACCATAGATGTGTATCTATACCAGCTCACCTACACTTACACCATCTTTAAGGGAATGGAAGAAAAGATACACCGTGGAAATATTGTTCATCGTACCACTACTTCTAACAACGCAGTGAAAGATTTTGACTATAGTCAGACCAAAAATTCATCGTTACGCTATGCTTGTCTCACACAAAGTACAGCAAAACACCACTTTTGCCTGTAAAGATATCTGCTAAAATTTTTAGGTTGTTCAGCAAGGCAGATGGCCTCTAGTGATCTACCACTCTACAGCAAACACCGGCCAGTACATTGCGGCCCACAAATCACTATTAATAAACTCTTGCTTCAAGAAATAGAGCCCCAGGCAAATGCCTCGGAGAAATTTTAAAAAGGTTAAATGTCAATCCAATTTCACTAAAATGATCTGGGTCTTTATAATCGTGAGAGAATCCTTCATTTAAATCTAAATTTGTGTCTCGCTCTTTCCTAACTTACCTTTTAAGTAAGTTAACATCCTCAGCTTCAAATGAAAATTTAAATACAGAGCTGAATTTCTCCATGCGGGATAAACTAGATGCATGGAAACATTGGGACATGGAAACATGACAAAATGCACTGGTTTTTGAAACAAAGTCAAGCTTTTTCTTAGATAATTGAAAGGGGGAAACATGCAAATACAGGAACGAACAGCTTATTCAGAAACGAAAACCACAG
>NW_009727756.1:118007-134583 GCF_000703405.1 Apaloderma vittatum
GCGTCGTGTGAAATATGATAATAAAAAAACACAAAAATATCATGCAATAACAACCACTCTAACTCCAAATAAAGGTAAACTACTTATTAAAAATACACACTGACCAGGCAAAATTATAAACTACGAGCGTTATGCACGGAATATGTTACAGGAAGTAAACAGAAAGGACGTGCTAGTAGATTTAGCCTTTCCAAATTCTGACCAGAGTTGCAGTGAGCTTTCCAACCCACTAAAGCATCAGACAGGATGAAGAGATTGTCCCTCCGGGTTTAACCGGTGGCTGTTTTGAGGGCCCAGATCTTACACCCTGTCACTTTTGCTACTCTAGCACCTTGGAGCTGTAGACCAACTGAACATGGTCCCAATGATTTACAGGAGTCAGCGCATGTTCAAGCTTATACAGGAGGCTGTAACATTGCATCCTTTTGGCAGTCTGCAGACAGACGCGCTGGACAAGACGAGCAAACGGCTCAAAGTCAGGCTTGTGGTAAGCTCTAGCCTCAGCTGAGTGCAATGAAAAGAGAAACCAAGGAGAAAAGAAAGTGCAGCAAGTATTGCGTCAACGGGCTGCCGCTTCCTAGCTTGACTTGGGTCTCTGTGCCAAGCTGAGAGGCTGGAAGGAGATAGAATTACCAGTATTCCATTCCACGAACCTTATTCACACTGACTTTGTCTAAAAGCCACTGGAATTAGCATAGCCTAACTCACTGGAAAACAGTTTTCCTAAAGATCCAAAAGGAGTTAACCAAAAAGTATGTGTGCGTATGTCTGCACACATGCTGATTTTTAGTGAAAAAAAAAAATCTTCTATCAAGTGAGATCTTTCTTTTCAGGGAGTTTCTTTTTTTTCCTTTAAATTTGTCTCTCTTCTGTGTCCTCTCCTTTTTTGAGAAGTAGAAATTAATGACCATTTTTAAGTTTGGGTAAGTATATATTCTCTGTCCATTTCAAGTTTTTTTTCCTTTAATTATTCTCGTAAAAAAAAGACTGGGACAGAAGAGTAAGGGCAGCACCACATCAGAACAAAAAGTTAGTTTTCATTTTAAAAAAGAATTTTATTAAAAACTTGGAAAACTCAGGTAAAAATTCAGGACGAGATGGAATTTTTTTCTATCCATCCTGAATTCAGTATTACTTTTTCCCCTGGAAATTCAGGTTTGGCCTGACATTATCTAGAAGTAAGCGTTAGAAAAAGACACGTTCTAAAGAACATTTCCAGTCAGGCGAAATCTTACATTTCCAATAAATACCTGTCGATCTGCGGATGGACTTGGTGTGTGCATGCACACTAAGACTGGACTGGCTCAGTCGTGGCAGCTGGAAGATGCAAGCGAATCGATTTGGACACGCGGCTAAGGTAGGCGCGCTGGCAAACTCCCTGTGCCACAGACAGCGTGCAGGATCGGATCAGAGTATTAATAAATGGAAGGAAGTCTATGAAATTAAAAATTCCAGCTTGTTTCACTCTCTTTCTCCTCCTTTTCAAAGAACTCCCTCTTGATTTTGAACTGCCCCACCCTCGCAGGGAGGTGCTCGGGGAAGTTTTAACCGCTGACCCTCGCGACTGTTTGCTTATTCCACACGTGGGGTTTCTCAAGCTCACTTCGCTCTGATCGAGATGTTATTATTCCTATGAACAACCAAGGTTAGTTACAGCAAGGATTAGAGAAAGAATACAACGTTTAATGACTCGGGAACGACGATGGAAGCAAAGCGTGAGCATGCTGTGTAAGTGCAGGAGCGTTCTGATGCTAAAGTGCATTCAACATGTCCATCTCTGAACAGCATATCATGGAAGGCAGTCAGCAAATGACATCACCTGCGTCTGAATTGCAGCTATCCTTCATCTGGGTTGGCAATTAAGTTCTCTGTTGCCATAGAAAATTAAGTAAATGTCCACAGAAGGTGATGCCATATTCTCAGTGTCTTGGCATATTCCATAATACGCTGCATCCCGCCTTTTGGTATGTAAACAATGTACGTGATTTTTTTCCCTCAAATGACACCTTTTAAGAAGAGTGCAAAAAAAACCACCACCTTTTGAACTGGCTCAACCTCATTCGAAATGTCTGGGGTTCATGGACCTTGTCGCATTGTTACTTGCAGAACGATTTCAAAAATACATGCAGGTTAAAAAAAAACAAGATAAAATAAAGCATGCAGTGCTATATACACGTCTCAATATCCATAAATGTGAAAGGTACCTTGCACTCATCTACTATGACTGAGTTGTGAGCTGCAAAAACACATTGGTTTGAGTTGTTTTCCCTATGATTTTTCATGTCGTCATAGATTGACTGAGTCTTGGTCATTTCAATGTCTTCGTGCCCTTTGTGATGGGAATCGATGGTGTCAAGTTCTGCCTTGGAAAGGTGGTAGACGATGCCGGCACCAAAAGAATCTCCCACTACGTTGACTGACGTTCTCATCCGGTCCCTAGGAAAGAAGCAAAAGACACAGGCTGAGCGGCACAAGAGGGAGAAAAAGTGGGGCATGGCAGCCCTGTTAATTTACAGTTACTGCATTTATTTCAGAAAGTTTAAGGCATCTGTAGAACAGAAGGATGGGAGCTTTCAAGTGAAACTGAAAAAGCTTGCTTTCCCAGGGGACTGGCTCAGACAGGGAGGATGTGCAACCGCCCATGGCCCTGCTGCTTGTACTCGTGGGTTTTGGCAAAGACCCTGCACTGGAGACCAAATGGCAGTAGCTGTGCTTTGCTGAGATCTCCCCAGCACCTGCTCCATCGGGAGCGCAAGGTTTCAACACCGGCGTGCCAGGCTCACGTTATTGCCCTTCCTTTAACCTGAACTTACCAAAGCACTGAACTTAATGTAGACAGAGAAAGTGATTTTTGATCTGATTAAGTGCTCTCATTTCTGGGACGGACGGACGGATGGATGGATGGACGGACAAATGGCCTCTCCCTTTATTCTCAGTGAGCAAACTACGGGGCGGGGAGGCGGGGAAAAATGCCTGCGATATCTCCCTAAGGCTTGGGCCATCAGAGCTCCTCTCCTGGCACCATCGTTGCAGATGGTCATCTGCTAGCATGGCAGCATGCCCGCTCGTCCTGCCGCGTGCCAGCAGCTGCCATAAGAGCCAACCAGATATAGGTCATGGCCTACAAAAGGGTGAGCCTGGAACAGCACCTCAGTAACGAGCGCCCCTCGCTGCAGGAGGCTGCCGACAGACGCACGCGTGCTTCCCTACGGAGCGACGTGTCCGTGGGCACTCTGTGGACAGGGTGGCCCCTGGCCAGGCAGGCCACCCCTCTCCCGTCCCGTTTTTAGGGTATGGCTCTGCCCATCGGCAGTGAACTCACGGTGGTGGATTTTCCTCAGTTTCAGAATTCTGCCTTGAACCCGGCCCAAACTCTGCAAAAATGGGAGATGGTCCTTGCAGAGCACTGCAGGGCTATGGGCTCCTATTGCCTTTCCTGTTGCGGGTATGCTGTACGACCTGTGCTGAAATAATTCATAATGTAATTTGCCTCTTCGTACCTTAACGAAACACAAGATTCCTAAAAACCTTCTGACTGGGGGTTGCCATTGAAAGCTACTGCAGCACCGAGCCTAACTTTGTCAAATAGGTCAGCAGGGAGATTACACTGATTAACTCTCAGAGGTGTATCCACGAAGCCTCATTTACACAAAATGGGCAGGTTGAAGAGCAGATATTTGCCAAGTGACAGCAAAGCCAGCATGTAAGACTTCCTTTCCCACACCAGTGATTAATGTGAAGACACGCTTTCTGGTACCAGAATTGTGTGAACTCTCCTTTTCCTGCAGAACACTGAGAAAAAAACACATGTAAAACCCCAAACTGATAAACATTCACTACATATGCCTATTCATGGCCATGTAAACTTTTCAGCCCCTCTTAACATCTTTGTTCTAAGTAACTGTCAACTTGCTTTTCCCAGCTGTGAATCTACTTCAAGTTTCTCCTCTCCCTTTCTACATTATCATTGGAGTTTGTGGTGTAATATCTTAGTTGAAGCAGATATTTGTGTTAGGTTAGGGGTTTTTGGCACCAAAAGAATACCCTCCCCAAACAAACAAACCCACAGGAGGAAAACATCCTTCCATTCACCTTCACACAAATTAAATACATCATGCAATTCTCATGTCTGTTCTAAAACTGATCAGAGTGGCAGAATAAGAAAATATGACTTTCCGAGTGTAATTTTTAATTAAAAACATCAAATATGCTGAACTCGGCCATATAGCTCCACAGAAAGAACATGTTTAATTTTTTTTTGTATGAGTGGTATTAAATTTTGAAAGGATTTGCTGATGACAGAAGGATAGTATAGAATGCCAAAAAAACAAGGTGGAGAGAATACATAAATCTAATTTAGGCACAATTCAAATTCCAAAAGGGTCATTTGAGGAGATGCTTCAGCCCACAGACATGTACAACCAGCTGGGAGACTCGGTGATACAAAACACACGCGGGTGCAGAACACGCCGTAAGGAACAAGAAAGTTCCTTAAAGCAGAAAGCATAAAGTCTCAGCTGCAGAGTAAGGGGACTGAAAGTCAAAATTGTCTCTCAAAAGCCAACTCGACATCTGGTAAGAACGGGATTTGGAATAATTTGGAAGTAATTCTTGAAGTCCTGCTAAGGGTTAATGCCTAATCTCATCAAATAGGCATAAATATGAAGAACCAGAAGCTCAACATGTGTAGATTAAAGGAATAAAAATTAGAAGGGTTGAATGAAGCCCCCTTGTTATTAATGCTATAGTACCATGCTAGTACGCCAAAAAGTTACTCCTGTCCCCTGAAAGCTTGAAAACCTAGTATATCAACCTTACTAGATTTCAGAAAGGAGATTAAAATCTTAGCACACCTGCTAAACATGTCACCTGGTGCTTTGACTTAACTTGCCTCACCTCTTTGTTATTACAGGGAAAAGCTCCAGTTTTCTATAATTCAATTCAATTCATATAAAGCCCTGTTCATAACATCCAGATGTCAGCGGGGTATGAATATGATGAATTTAGATCTAAACCAAGGAAGAGAATCAGAACTCAAGCTATCTTTTCTAAGTTACTGAATGAAGGTTTAACTACCGGATAAGCCGTCCAAGCCCATTTTCTCTAATTCCTCTCTCTTTGCTGCAAAACACCATCGTATTTGAGGCTCTGATACTTGCTAAGCTTGTGAGGCTCACATCTGGAAAGCAGCCAGCTTCTGGCTAGAGCAAAAGAAGCTGGTTTAATTCCAGCTGCTGGCATATAATTACTGTCCTATTAAATGTCACTGCCGTGTTGTACTTACTTTTAAACTGAGAAACTCAAGAGTTGTGAAATCTTGGGAAACTTGTCTGGTGAAAGAGCTCACACTGTGTATGCACGCGTGGGAGGGGGAAAGGTTGAGCAACCAAATCTCCAGATATTGGAGAGGCTTGAGAAGAAATCGATACAGAAACCTTTTGGCTCTAATTTAAAGGAGAGAGTGCCAAGTTTAAAAGACAATCAAAAAGTCAGCTTTGTGTTACACCGTGACCAAATTGTGCAAAACTCGTTCTGGTAAGATCACAGTTTCAGGTGATGTAAAACCAATTGATGTTCTGGTATTTTCTTTCACCAGAAATGCTGAAAAACTCTGAGTAGGGCATTTTTTAAAAGCTTTCGTTATCTGGAATTGAAATGTTATAACAGAACTACTCCAAATATTCCTGCATGGCTGGTTTCATTTACACACTGGTTCAGAAAAGTCACTAGAATCGGGTCTTAAATACTAACTTTCACTTCTGCAATCTGTTAGAAATACAGCTGTCATGTTATTTGATGATCTAAAGAAGTGGAAGAAGACAATGTTTGCAAGTAAAGAAAGTATCTTTTTATGCCTTTTCATTTCATATACGCTTTAGGTCTGGTTTGTGTGCCCAAAAGCAAGCTTGAAAGTTGGCTCGTGAGCCTCTTAACATCAGCACTGTCAGCAGAACTGTTCTCTGTACCTCCTTAGGACTCTGTGGCTATCCCGATACAGCCACTGGAAGATGGAAAATACAGCTAAGTTGAACATAAAATATGTTGAAAATAAAGCTATGTTGAACATAGGTTAATTAGCACAACACTCCCACCAACAATTTGTCTTAACTTTGGAGCACTAGTGGCATGACATAGCGCTTTTAATCTCCTTTTTTAAATCTCTTTGCCCTCTACCTTTCAATTCTGAATCGTGCTGCAATCGCACTATGGACTGGTAGGCCAGAGGGATCCAAACCCAATTGTTGGTGCTGAAAGGTTCTTTTGCTTGGCATTTATTTTTGAAAGATATCTCGAAATATTTCTTTCAGAAGCACTATCCTTCCTATAGGTACGTTCCTCACGGTGTTTTTATTTCCTAAGCAGGGCTGGATGAGCCAGCAGTAACAATGCATTCCTCATGGTGTTTTTATTTCCTGAGCAGGGCTGGATGAGCCAGCAGTAACAATGCTGCTGAAGCCAAGCCTGAAATGCAACACCTACTACGGTATCAGAACTGCTCTTAAACTGACAGCTCTGAGGTTTGCTAGCATGGGCAGAGCTTCTCAGTCCACAGGATTATATTTAAATGACATTTCCCTAAAAAACAAACTGCAGGCTCCTTTTGCACATCCTCCTACCAGCCGCAGAAACCTACCTATTTGCCTTCCTTCGAGAGCCAGCAAAAACACATATTTAAAATGAGTACGCACCTCCCTTTTGCTCTTCTCCCAGCTGCAGATTCCTATTCCTCTTTCCTGTTTTCTACTATGGCTTCATAAATATAACAATCTCACAGAATATCACATTTTTCCCTCTGCCAGCTGTACTCTGATTGCTGAACCCTGCCTCATTTCACCATTCCAAGTCATGATGCCAGGACATTCAGTTATATATAAAATATGTAAGTCATCTTTGCCCTCTGCCTTCCCAAGCTGTAAATTCCTCTTTCATTTTTCCCTGAAGCGGAAATCGGAGCTGCGTGTTGTTCTTCACGACTCTTAGTGACAAGATAGGTAATAATAGAGTACAACAGTAGATCCAAAATACAGTTCAGAGGGTTGACCAAGCTCTTGGACGCTTCTCAGTAAGCCAAAAGATAATGACAGAAAATTAATTTTCTATTTTATGTTCACATTCTCAACTTTGAGATTCCTTCTCATGTAATTTTAGTAGTGTATCTGGGACTCAGAGTTATTACAAGCGGGCATCTAAGGCTGCTAGTGCAGGACAATGTAAAAGTCTTTAGAAGTCAAAGAATCACAAAATGCTCAGGGTGGGAAAGGACCTCTAGAGATCATCCAGTCCAACCCCCTGCCAGAGCAGGATCACCTACAGTAGATCACACAGGAACGTGTCCAGGCGGGTTGGAAAGTCTCCAGAGCAGGAGACTCCACACCCTCTCTGGGCAGCCTGGGCCAGGGCTCCGGCACCCGCACAGCCAACAAGTTTCTCCTCATGCTTAGATTGAACCTCCTGTTTTCCAGTTGGTGACCACTGTCCTTTGCCTTGTCACTGGACACCACTGAGAGGAGTCTGGCCCCATCCTCCTGGCACTCACATATTTATAAGCACTGATGAGATCCCCCCTCAGCGTCCTTCTCTCCTGGCTGAACAGACCCAGCTCTCTCAGCCTTTCCTCATGTGGGAGATGCTCCTGTCCCCTTGCTGCCCCTTGTAACTCATTGACAATATCCTGATGGAACCTGCATTTTCAGCACTCATCAAATTTAGACCAGAACTGTGAGAAATAGGAATGCAAAGATTAGAAAACTGTTTGTGAGGTGTATCTGTGATGGAGATACATCGTTAGGAAGAAGAAAACATAGGAGAGAGCCCGAGGGTCCTACAGGAAGATCCTTGGCTCATAGAAACTGATTTCAGCAGCTTGATAACAATTTCTATCAGTGGAGAAGCTGCTTTCAGTATCTCCTACTTCATCAAACAGCTTATTTCCTCCTTTGTTTCATCTGTCCAGGAGAGACTTAGAGTTCTTTAAGATCAATGCCTGAAAAGCACCACGGACAAGCATTACTCCCGCACTTGTACTACACCAAGCAGTGGGAGTCAGCACAACTTACAAAAGCCAGTCAACAGCAACAAGCAAGCTGATGTCCTGGGTGGGGAGACCCACTGCAGTCAGGATCAGAAGCATGGTGACAAGTCCTGCGCTGGGAATACTGGCAGCTCCAACACTTGCAAGGGTGGCGGTCAAACTGCAAAAACAAAAATCGGGGGTAGCATGAAGAGGAACACACATTTTCATTGCACGCTCATGTGATCATTACTTATTTTTCAATGAGTTCTCTCCAGAAAGCTATGACTAAACGATAAATCATGGTAAGCTCAGGCCATAGTTTACATGCTTGTGTTTGTCCAACAATATTTATTAGGGGAGGCCAGATCCACGGCGTTTGTTCTGAGAGTTCTAAGAGAGTTATCTGAGAGTTTTAAGTTCTGTAAGTTGGTTACGAGATTCAAATCTTTGGCCTGGTGTTGTTTCTTGAGCTCTACCAACACATCCAGGGTGTTGAATCCCAAGTTTTGTTCATCCAGACTTGCTGAAGTTTGGTGGCTACAGGCTGAATTTTCAGGCTGGTTCATTTCTGTTTTTTATAGTACTTGAAGACTGAACTGTGAGGTAATGGCTGAGAGAAAGTGGTTACTATCAAATAAAGAAGAATAAAAGACTTGGTATCCAAAACTCCCACAGTACAAGTCACCAATGTACCAAGCCTATATACAAATCACCCTAGATAAAAAAGCAAAATTCATCTCATAGTTTCATAAATCCCAGTCTGTTTTTGGTTTTGCCTCTCTTCTTTTCTGATGAAGGCTAGTACAGTGAATATCTGTGCTCCAAATGTTTGTAAAAATACAACACAGAGCTTAACAAATGTCATCACTGGGCAATCTTATGAAGAATGGAAAACAGATTTGACAGAGAACAAGTGAAGGGGAGAAAAACAGGGAAGAGAAGGAGAGGCAGTGGGGGAAAGGAAAAAGGTACAAGGAAAAGAGAGAACAAAAAAACCAAAGAAAGAGTGATCTCTTTTTAAATACAGAGCTGAGTAACATGGTTATACTTCTGTGGGTGTACCTAACAAATCTGAAAGTGCTTCCAATACAGAAGAAGGGGAAAAAGGGCTCTGGTGGAAATCCTCAACCATCAGCCACAGAACTCATCAGTGCAGATGCTGGCCTGACTTAGGGCTGGCAGACAGCTAGGTCTGACCCACACAACCCAGGCTGGCACGGGTCTCTCAGGTGCGTGGGCTGGGGTGCAACCTGGCCTGCGAAGCACCCAGACAGGTCCAGCCGGTCTGCAGGCAGGACGCTCTGCTCTGCGCATGGTGCCAGCCTCCCAGGCATTTCCAGCCTGAAGTGGTAAGGGATTGTTTCCAAGCTTGGCGAGGAAATGCTCCTGCCAACCTTCCCACTGCAGCACTTACAGGCCTGGACAGTCTGGCTTAGCTTCCACTTCCAAGATCACCCTCTTCCAAAGAACACAGGAAATCAGAGGATCTACATGACCGCTATGAAGCAATTCGGGATGGTCAAAGGCTAATTAAGTCTTCGTCACTTCATGTTTGGGTCATTTGAATATCCTCGGTATCACAAGTTGGATTTGACAGACAAAATAACTTCTTGCTCACCTGCACTGCCATCTCGAGAGACAGCTCTTGCCATATTGCTGTAGCATGAATGTAAGAGGAGAACCAGTGGTTCTCTTACAGAGAGCCCGAAGTTGCCACCTCCTTAGTAAACCGGAGTCACAAAACTGGCCACACCAACTTCGAAATGGTGAGATCAGGAAGAGCTAACGAGTCAGTCCCTCAAAGGTGACGAAGAGGAGTAACTTGGGTTTGAGACCATCAAATCTCTTGGACAACTTGGACAATACTTGGTTCCTGATGTGAATTTCCCTGGTCTCAACTTAGTTTTATACAAAGCACCTCTGAAATGACTGTTCTCATTCCTACCAACAAATACGCATCATGCAGATTAGCATCTGCCTTCACTTAGAAGCAGCTCTGAACCTTTTACAAACCTTGGCTTTGCTATTTCAGGAGTTGCAGCAGGAAGTGAAGAAATGGAAAATGTGAAACTAGTATAGCTGCTCAAGAAACAGAATTAGACTTCCCTTTGCAGGAGTTTCTTTAGAGTTAAAAGGGTTTAATAAAAGAAAGGTGAGTGGGTGAAAACTACAGGAAGAAGGCAAACTTGGCAGCCTTTGCTTGTGGTTTCCATTTTAACTATTCGAAATGTTAGGCCTGGTGTCTTCATCAAGTTTTCCATTGCAAATGAACTTTAGCTGCAGCAGTCATAACTTTGCCATTGTTTTCTATTAGTCACACTACCCAACAGGTCTTAAAACCCCCTGACAGCAAACAGTCTTCAGCCACTCTTAACCATTTTTAATGGGTACTTTCCTTTATCCTTCCAGATACTCAGTTCTAGATATGACAGTTTGATATGAAAAGACTAGGGCTAGTATTTGCTGGGTTAGACAGAAAAAGTCTGGGAGAATCCAGACCACACTGCCGGCATTCTCACCCTCAGGCTGGGCTATCCTCAATCCATTTCCAATGCTCTTCACCAAATTCACAGAAAAAGTGCAGGTAAATGTAAATACATGGATACACTTTTAGGGGTTTTTTTTTTCTAGTGCCTATAAACAGATGCATTCTAGAAAGTTAATGCCCCATACATTGCTCATAGCATCGCTCTATACTAAAAAAGGCACCGCACTGGGCAGAGAATGCTGTATTTCACGTTGTACTGGCAACTGCAAAACACCAGCAGGCACTGAGGCTGCAAACAAGAGAAAACCCGTGTCACCAGAGAACCAGGGTCTATATACACAGTGTCCCTTTGTGTATCATTATTAGATATCCATGGATCTCACAGTGAATCCCAGAGCTACTGAGAAGACATCCAACCCAAAGCTTCACGTTGTTCAGTCTATAGAAAAAACCAAAACAATCTACGAGTATTTTGAACTGACCTCACAGTAACTATCTGGCCTCCATCCAGCTCAATTCCATTCATCTGTGCTATGAAGATTGCAGCCACAGCTTCATAAAGGGCAGTTCCATCCATGTTAATAGTTGCTCCAACAGGAAGAACAAATCGCGTTACACGCTTATCAATGCCTAGATTTTCTTCAAGACACCGGAACGTGACCGGTAATGTTCCAGCACTGAAGGAGAGAAAGCAAAAAAGTGGAGAAGATGTAATTACAATATAATATATACACAAGGGAGCAAATGGTTTACATTTTCTACTTTCACCTTCTGCTGTGATTCAAGCCTTTTTTAGCCAATTTTAAAAATGAGCCTACGTTTAGGGGGAAGTGGGACTGACGCCAAGATATGAACCTGACTTGAAGTAGGGAAGAGAGCTTGAGAGAGCGTAGATGAGTTTTTCAGACTCATTTATGAATTATTTCTTGCATTTTGCTCAAAAGGACAAGTTACAGATGTATTCTGATGGACAGAAGGATGAGAGTAAGGACAAATCCTAAATCTCTTGATTGTGAGTTTGCTCTGAATGGAGAAATCAGTGTTGCTTTCATGAATGAAAATGTCAGGGAAATAGGTAAAATCCACTGAGCTCACAGACACTGGAAGACAGAAAAATATATGAAACACAGCTGGAGGATAGGACAAGATGTGGAAGATTGCTGGAAGAGGGGAACAGATCCTTGCAGAGGTCCTCAGTGTATTGCATTTGTGAGAGTAGTTCAGGCTATTACATTCACTTGCTCAAAATAAAACACCATCAAAAATACTGCTGAAAACAGAACATACTCGTTTTCCCTGTCGATGCAAATATCTTCTATTTCTTCCCTTCCATAGCTGGCCTCAGGTGAAGGACTTGCTGGAACAAGCATGAAGCCCAACACAGGAACATACTTCTCTGTGTTATATCTGAGCTCAAGTCCACCACTAAATGAAGTTGGTTATTGCCCGAGAAGTTGTTCTGAAAAGAAAGCTGACCAGGGGAAATTCCTCTTAATTGGTGTTTCATACAGAAGCAGCTGGAGCACATCCGTTGCGGCTTATTTGCTTTTCTTCAGCTGAGTTGGCAGAATTTCTCAAAGGTCTTCACTATTGTATCCCACTAATTCTGGTGTCATTGCCCCTACAAAAATTTTTTTTTCATAGAAAAACGAAGGACTAGACTCAACAAATTTTCTCAGATAAATACTTACAGCGTTTTTTTCCTAGTGCCTTGCAACTTCCAGGTCTTTCCAACTCATTCATTCATCCACTACCACAGAGATGCTATTGGGCAGAAAGAGATGTAATCTTTCCACCTTACAGGTAATTAAACCATGAAAAAGGGAGATTAAGGAATGCCTGAGATATCTAACTATAAAAATGCAGTGCCATAATAAACGTCCTACACGATCTGTATCAAGCACCCAAGACTGACCTATCTTGCATGAGATTACAAAAAATTCAAACCTTTCTAGACTGACAGATGCATAAATCACTTCCTAAATGTCTCCTCTTGTCCCACATGGATGGAAGCATGAATCAGAAGATATGAGCTTCTAGGTCTCCACTTTCTGTTCAACAACCAGACCATTCTTTGGTCACAGAAGTGATTTTGTTAACAGGTGTTGATAAGTCAGATTCACGGTACCAATCACTTGTGTTCTAGCCTCTTTACAAACATATTTGCAATTATGATTTATTTTACTGTGTTTTTAATCAAAGGCAATTAATTGCTTGATATTCCATGGGTTTAGTCAAATAGGAGAGAATTCATACTTTCTAAAAGCAATCTAGTATATTCCCTCATAAATTACTCTAGCAGCTCTATTTATAGCAGATAGAAGAAAATACCTAGTGACTCATTAACTGAAAACTACTGGTCAGTTTTCAAGAGAATTCCAGGATCACTTTCCCTCCTACAGCATTGTCACATCTGTGACTTGTGCTCACAAATGTTGTGTATGGACACTATGTTTTTTATTGAAAATGTAAGCACTCAAACACTTCAATGAACAAAAGCCTCAGGGAAATCGTGGTTTAGGGCAACTCCAGACCAGACTGTATCTCACCTAATCCCACAGTGTTTATCACCGAGCCACAGAGCTGTTGAGGCACCTCTGGAGGTCACCTATTTCACCACTTTGTTTGAGGCAGAGGCAGCTTAGGGCAGGTTGCCCAGGATCATGTCCAGACAGGTTTTGTGTATCTCCAGACAGGTTTTGTGTATCTCCAGGGATTGTTCCCACTAAAAAGATTGTTCTTGTGTTCAGGAGGAATTTTTTGTGTTTCAGTTGTGACCAATGTCTCTTGTCCTGCCACTGGGCACCGCTGAGAGAAGAGTCTTGCTTCATCTTCTCTACACTGTCCCATCAGATATTTAGGCACATCAGTAAGGTCCTCCCATGCCTCTTGTCCCTCAGGGAAGAAGCCGTTCAGCAGCGTGGTTTGAGTTGTCCCCACGAGGCAGATGAATTACAGTCCTTTCAAGGGATTCCCGAAACCAAGATTGCTCAATTTTCTGATGGTCAGTTTTGAACTAGGTGATTTTGTTTTCATCTTTTTAATTAAAATGGAAGATTAAATGTTCTTCGGAAATAAAACATTTATTGAAGAAAAACACTTTAATGTATGGTATTTAACCGGAAAACATTTTCAACACGTTATCTACTGAGTGTCCCAATGCAAAGAAACAAGTTACTACTCAGAGCCGAGTTGCCTACAAACTTTGTTGGATCTGTTCTGTGCATTAGCAACGAGTCTAAAATGCTCAGCTCTTCAGTGAAGTCCTCTTAATCTGCCGAAATGGATGAAAGAATAAAACGAGAGGGTTTTTTTACTTCTTTCTTGAAACCTAGCATCTTCTGTTTTTTTCCCCACTGCGACAAGACTGGTCTTAATATGCTTTTGAAATGAATAGAATTATCCCTGTTTCCTATTTGAGGAAACAAGTACAGAGGTGACACAATTTGCAGAAGACATTTAGCCAATGCCAGAAAAGAAAACGAAACTTAGGTCTCCCAACACTGTGCTCCTGGCTGTACAACCTCCCTAAAAAATCCCAAAGGTGTGTGTGGCGATTTTTACTTACTTAAACATGGCTGGATTAAAAATAGCTTTTATTCAATGACAAAAAATAATTTCACAGTGACAGTCAGATCAGCAGATCTCTACACAGCAGCTAATAATATGCCATAAAATAAAGCAAGCTATTTCTCGAGCATACCTGGAAGCTGTGCCTAGTGCTGTGATCCACGCCTGGAAAATCCCAGCAAGGAATGAAAATGGACTTTTCCTTGTTATCACAAAGTAGAGGAGAGGCAGGAAGATCCCTCCATGGATGAGAAGACCCACAATCACAGTGACCATGTACATGCCAAGTTGTCTAGCGACTACTTCCAAATCCTTGATTGCAATGATTTTTCCACAGATGAGGCAAGCAATGCCCAAAGGGGAATACCTGGAGGAAGAGAAGAAGCATAGGCAGAGCTAGTTTTTGACTGTGGAATAATGTCATACAGGGATACTACAATGTTACACAGGCTCAGATCATTATGAAGAGTGGTGTAGTGTTTGTTCTTACCACATAATTTTTACAACCCATTGCTTATCTGGGTCAGGGAGTCGTATTATTTGCTTCAGTTAAACTATTTTTTGAAATGAACTGCTTTTACCTCAGTGGCTGCAAATGTTTCGGCTATACTCTTAATAATTTGGACAAATGCTTTTCAGTTTATGGTTTCTTAATTAATTACACGTGTTATTACTTAGGGTAAGGTTTTTGTCACTTCGGTCATGATTTCTTGATGGAATAAGTGGAACTTTTAATTAAGATGATTAATAGTAGCTCAGTTTGGTATATAAAAAAGTGGATATTATTAAGATGATTAACAGTAGCTCAGTTTGGTAATCAAAAAGTGAATATTATTTGGTAATAAAAAAATGGATATCATTTGAAAAATGGAAACATCAGCTACAGCTAAAAATTTCTGAAAGTGAATGGAGAGATGACAACGTTTATACCTACACTGGTAAAGGTATATTATATAACTTTAAGCAACATTTACTTTGTCTGTCCGTTTTATAAAATGTAAGCTGGAAGGAAGTAATGAGTGTAATATGTGGAGAAACAGTCAAAAAAGAAAAAAAAAAGCCTCTCTGAAAACAGAGAGCAATGCATATTTTCAAAAGTGATTTGGATGCTTAATTAAAGACAATACAAAGGAAACTGACTTTTCAAATAGAAGTGCTTCACGTTTTCGGTAAGACACATCTCATGGTCTCTCGAGCAACGTGCCCAAAACCTGGGAAGCCCACAGCCACTCAAAATGCAAGGCCGGCTGCTACACCAGTTACCATACAAAGCCACATTTCAATGAACCCGATGAAGTATATTTCATAGAATCCTAGACTGGCCTAGGCTGGAAGGGACCTTAGAGATCATCTAGTCCAACCTCCCTGCCATGGGCAGGGATGCCACCTCTCGACTAGACCTGGCAACACGTGGGACCGAGCGGGATTTCCTCCAAAGAATTATGTGGTATCAGTCAGATGTCTGATTTGGTTTCTGTTTGTGTAACAGTGCCCTGCTCTCCAGAGCCTGGAGTTGCCAGAGGCGTTACAGCCCTCTTTGCAGAGAAATGATAAAGCAAACAAAGTGTAACTGCATAAAGAAGTGCATTTGGTTTTATAAACACACATAAAATCCTACTTCTGGCCACTACAATTCTTTAAAAATTCTAGAGAGATGAATAAGTGGAATTCCCAACATCAGTCTCCTTTCTCACAAAAAAAATTAAAAAAAAAGAAAAATCACAGCAGTCAAAAAACCAAACAAACATTTACGGTGAATTTCTTGAAACTTGAAAGATTTCCTACCATTGCAACACTGACTACTAGAGAAAATTTATACTGTGGGCAAGTTATTATGTCTTCAGTGTACCAGCTGGTGCTAAGTAAAGAGTAAATTCTAGCTCTCAGAGTGTTATGAGAGTATAGCCACTGTCCTCCTATGGCTTGAGAGCAGCAGGTTACAATAACTACTGAAAGCAGTAGCTTTGGGGAATAAAAACAACTGTCTTTTTTATGCAGCAAGATCATCTACAGAAAAGCAGAAGCACAACAGGAACGCAAAGTCGTTTCTTCACGTTCTTTCTTTCGTCCTACTCTTTTCCACATCGCTGTTGCTATCTGCTTCGCTCTTGCACAACAGCCTCCCTCCTGAAGCACTGACGATGCCGAAGATTTGTGCTTCAGGCAACCTGCTCGGGTTTTTTTATACACTGTGTCCACCTAGAGCCTCAAAGAAGAGGCAAACTGCAGCCTGGTAACTCAGGAAAGCACCAGGGAGTCACAAGGAGCCACGAGCCATGATGTAAGCGTGGTACTGGAGTGACTACTTCTGCTCTCAAACACCTGGAAGACATGAAACAGCAGAACAACGCTGAACGGAGCAACTCACTTTGATGTTCTGAAAAACTGGTTTTGTGCAATACGGCCAGGCTTGGCATTGCATACAGACAGCTCTGGGGAAGCCCTTGGAAGAAACATCTCCACAAAAAAAAAAAAAAAAAAAGGGGGGAAAAACCCCCTCCAAA